>NC_056523.1:117248705-117265679 GCF_019175285.1 Sceloporus undulatus | reverse complement strand
TCTATCTATCTATCTATCTATCTATCTATCTATCTATCTATCTATCTATCTATCTATCTGTCCATTCATCCATTCAAAGAGATCGTGTAACACCTTTGGGACTAACAAAGGTACTGTTAATCTCAAATGTGCTACAAGATCCTTTTGCATACTGATCCATACTAATGTCCTTAAGGCTATGTCCTTAAAGTGTGTGTGTGTGTGTGTGTGTGTGTGTGTGTGTGTGTGTGTGTTTGCTATACTGCTCTGCCTGAACAGCCTTGCCAATAATCTGCACAACCTATTTCTATACATGTAATATTCTGCATGAATGGGAAGGTAAAAAAGGTCTGTTACTTTCTTTTCAAATCAATTTACATTTAAATTTTAAAAGTGGTGTCAGATTTTAATTATCCCCTTTCCCTCTTTTTATTTTCATAGGAACTAACTTCACCCTCGCTGAACTAGGAATATGTGAGCCCTCTCCCCATCGAAGTGGTTACTGCTCAGACATAGGAATACTCCATCAAGGCTATTCCCTCAGCACTGGGTCTGATGCTGACTCAGATACAGAGGGAGGAATGTCTCCAGAGCATGCCATACGACTGTGGGGGAGAGGGATTAAATCCAGGCGCAGTTCCGGTCTGTCAAGCCGTGAAAATTCTGCCCTTACCCTGACTGACTCTGACAATGACAATAAATCAGATGAGGAAAACGGTAGGCCTGTTTATCCAGTAAATTTCATAATGCACATCTGTACTTGCATAAGGGGTGTCAGATCCTTTCCATAACACACACACAAAGTTTTACTTGACCATTTCTCTTGTGAAATAAAAATAAAAATACCAAAACCAATTTGTGATCTGAATGAAAGATGAGCAGTTCACAGACTCTTAGAATATTGGACTGAGAGGTGTATTAGCAATAGCAATAATAATAATCATCATGGGATGTTCTAGAGAGGGATTTTTAAAAAGTCAAATTTCTAGCCCTCATGAGAGGCAGGCTTATGTAACAGCATGGTCAGATATCTCTGTTATCTGTTAAACTTCAGATCAAAATGGCATAATGACTAGAATATAAACGTTTCAAAAGTTTGCTATTATAGGTTTTAGCTTTATTTTGAAATTGGATTGAAGTGGGGGGGGGTTGTTGTGTGCTAAAGATCATTTCAGAATATAACTGTACTTTATGCAAAATCAGATATCATATCTGCACTGAATAATGTGAACGTCTACTGCCTATACTAAACATGTTTTTAAAAACAGATTGGAAAAAAAATGTTACTTATATTTCTAACATTGTATTATGCAACATGTTTGATACATTCATTATACTATACTAAACGGTCCACTGTTCTGGCCACTAATTTCTCTAGTTAATTTCAATAATGCACAAAGCTGAATCATAAACTGGATCATAAAAATATTTGTCTCAAGTCACTGGTTGTTTGTGTATTGAAATTAAATTCTGAGGAAAGTGTCAAATTTCAAAATTTCAAAAATACAGATCAATATTTTTTATTTATGCAACCAGAAGATGAAAAGAACAGCCCTGCTTATTTTTTAAAAAAATCCATTAGGAAAATAGTCTCTATACTTTACAGGTAATTTTACACTGTATAGTCAACAAGCAGAGATATTAATGTTAGTACATATTTCAAAAATCCTGTTCATCTCAGGAGAATCAATGTGTGTTTTCACACCACTGATTTTTATAAATTTTGGAGATATATTATTATCCAGATTGACAGTTGCCTCATAGTTTCAGTACCGCAGAATGGACACTAACAAAGCTATCATTAATTTCTCATGCTTTTGCCCAGTAATATTTTCCTACATAATAAATGCCATGTCTTTCAGATCCAAATCAATAACCTGTTAGATATGCATCTCTGAAAAGGAGTAATAGGAATCCATACTTTGTATAGGAGGGGGGCTCCTTTGTACAACTTCAAATTTTCAGGAGACATGGGTTTTCTTTCAGTCTTTCTTGTTCTTTTTTAAAAGGAATTTTATACCGTTGCACCTGCCCATGTGAGCATTAGTTGTGATGAATAGTTTGCACTGAATCTATTTCAGGTACTTAGAGGTTTTCCCCCCTTCCATCCCATAGTTCAGCTGCTGTATTAAACATACTTAACAGCTCTTAAAAAGTGGCATTTTGATACTGAATGCTAATCACAGATTATATCATTCCACTTCAAAATAATAAACTGTCAATTTTCTTTTGGTATTAAATCAATTTTGGCACTTTCCTGTACATTTCCAAGTAGCTTAGTGGAAGCTTAATTGCAATAAATCACTCTAACACGAATATTTTTAACACTGGTGCTCCTTCTAATTCACACATCAGGCTTTTTGAGCATGGGGGGGGGAGAAACCTCTTCACTTTTAGAGCTAGTAAGACTGAATTCAGTTTTAAAGTAGAAAAATATGAACCCTGAAATATGATTAGGTTTGAATTGTGTATTGATTAACCAAAATATGTTTTGTAATCATCATGCAAACTCATACACACACACACACACACAGAGAGAGAGAGAGAGAGAGAGAGAGAGAGAGATGGGAAGGTACTGGATACCAGGCACACAAAACCATATATTACTTTCTTATCATCATCTCATAGTATTGGTAGAAAAATTCATCCAAACTAGATATATTATTCTGATACTTTTCATATTTTTTATTGTTAAAAAGTATCTACACCAGTGATCCAACCAGACTTTTACTTGTTGCTTCTGATCAAAACTACACACTATACAGTCGTCATTCCATTTTTGCAGGAGATCTTTTCCAGACCGCCCCCCCCCCCCCCCGTGAAAACAGAAAATTGCCGATATTCAAGCCCTATTGATTTGAACGGCAGCACGCGCGGCTCATTTTGTTCCCCTGGACATGGATTCTAAGTCCACGAAAACAGAGGGGTGACTGTAATGTTGCCATGTACCTACTTCTTTTGGAAGCTACACCTATATTGCCAAGAAATTTAATAACTGTTCACCACACACACACACACAATTGTGAGTTTTAAAGCCTGAAGTTTGTGATTTGTAATTGTAGGAAATGTCTAGAGAAAATGAACCTGATGACTTCCAGTCCAGGTACTTACAAAATTAATGAAACGTTTTGAGAACACTGTGGCTTCTTTGTATGTGCCACATAGAAAGTGTATGTAGCAAACAGTTAGTGAACTTGCATCTGTAGAATTTTTGTATTTCTACATTACAGTCTCAACTAAAAGGACAAGCAAATATGTGTATGTATGTATGCTTACCTGGCATAAAAGTCAAGACTTTAGACAGTCTTACATGTTATGCTTGCTGTAAACTCCATCTGCCCACACTTTAACTTACACTTAAGTTACAATTTCCATGCTCTTTGGAGTGTAAATAAATAAATCTTATGTTAAACTGCAGGTATTTGACACTAGAATACAATTAGAGTACCTGCTAAGTGAAACTTCAAACAAATTTGAAAGCTCCTCCTCATCAAGTGTAAAAAGGTAAAATCATTTCAATCAAAATAGCATAATGAATTGGAAAAAGAGGTGATAGTTATGTAAAGCTTGTTACGTAAAAACAAAGTTTGTAGTTTGCTGACTCAGAAAACAGACTTCATCAGTTTGCAATGTTCAGATTCACTTGAAGGCAAACACTAATTAGATTTTAGCTGATTTTATTTAAATCAGCTATAATATCCCAGATAGTGATGGACAAAAACTACCACCACCCACTTGATTCAAGATTGGGAGGTATATACCAACTGCTGTCTCATAAGGTAAAACATACAGCTCTTTTTGAAAAACAAAAAAGGGAAATCTCATTGTGCTCCTAATTAACAATGTGACAACCATTTGGAAAGAGTTTCTCAGAACAACAAGCACTGATTTATCCATGTGGAAGGCCCTGCAGTCTACACTTCAACTGCCTTCCACTACCTTCTTTGCCTGACAAAATATTGTACCTTCCACTACATTCGCCTTCTTCCTCTCAAGGGTTCCCAAAGTCTTGGTTGTTAAAAGAAATGGCATATAGTGCAGTAAAGGCAGTGAAGGATGGATTCCACTTTGCTGGTTAGCATACTGTTGAGAAGATCATGATGTCTTTATGTCCTGACATTCTCCTATATTTCCATCAAAGGGATTTGCTGGAATGCATTTACACCAACCACTACTAGTCTTATACCTTTCTCTGTCCAGGGTGTGAAGAAGTTAAAGGTGGGTGCTTCAAGCAATCACACTTTGAGCACTGGCAAAAATCAAACCCCTTTGGGTGTTTTTGCTTTTGTATGAAAACCGTAATCAGGAATGGGGAGTTATTTTTGGATGCTTCCTCTGTGAACCTACTAAAGGATCTCAATATTTTGAATTTTTAATAAGGAGGAACCTGAAGGTTCCTGTCACAACCACTTTATTCTCCACCACTAAGTTTCTTTGATGACAGCACCCTGGGCTTTTTTGTCCCACCGCTGCCACTTGATAGTCACCAGGACCTGTACTTTTAACACTATTTTTCTTATTAATTTGTGATCCTGCCTCCTCTTTGTGACTGTCACTTTACCCCCAAATACGTTTTGAATTGTTAGTAGCATGGTAAGTATTCAGGTTCCAGATGACTTTTTCTTGAACAACAATAAAATTTTATTTCAACAACAGTTTTAACAATGTTTTATGAATTCATCTGTTTTATACACTTGTAACTGTTATGGGTGTTTTTTTTACACACACACACACACTCTCTAGAGAAAATTGGTTATTTTTACTTAAAACTCACACAATCTTTGTATTATCTTCCCTTCTCAAACTCTCTTGCCAGCTCTCTTCCTATTGGTTATTGTTAGGCCCATCTCTGCCAGATCTCCATCGTTCCTTATTACAAACTGAACTAAATGTACTTTCTTTGACAGACTATATTGGCCTTATAAGCAACAATCTTTGGGACTGTGTGTGTGAGTGTGTGTGAATGTTTGTATTCTGTATATTGGTGGTGGACAAAACTTGTTTTACAGAACTTCATCTGCAGTGTAAAATTTCTATTCACTAACAAGCCAATATTGACAAAAATTAGGAAATGACATCATGTGAGATTAGAGTACCTGTTTTCTGACCTAAGTATGTATGTTACATATAGAACATCAAAATTCACTTTAACAAAAAGCTTTGGAAAGGTGTGTGCAAATCATTGGTCCCAACTCAGTAAGTTGGTACTTCTGGTGTTTTTCACTTAATTTCTCTCCTCAGTATGCAATTTGTTTGCATGTAATTGCAATATATGCTCAAAAAATTTGTTGTTTACACCCACTGGTATATTAGTGCCCACCATTATTACAGTGTATTTGGAATTAAGGCTTGACATAGAATATTTTGAGTGCATTCAAACTGTTTGATTGCTAAGACACAGGGGACTAAATTCAATTTTAGTCTCAGCTATGACAGATCAGTTGAAATGAATGGAACCTGTTAGATGCCTGTTACATTTTGGTAGGTTTACTATAGTTAGGACTAGCATTGTACTTAGCCCAATGAAATTATATGGCCTCTATGCAACGAACTCCCCTTCCACAACCACATTTTCCTCCTACACCACTTTCTGCTTCATTTGTCAGACCTTTTGGTAATAACAAAGGAGATGAGTAAAGTACCTACAGTGCTTTATAAACAAACAAACAAACAAATAAAGCAATGTGTCCTAGTTTTACTAGTGCTTGAAATATTAAGAGGGAAGTGGGTACAGTAGACACAGTGTATTACCAAAAGAGAGGGCACAGTTTGGCATAAAAGTACTCCAGAGAGAGAGAGAGAGAGGTAAAATTAGAAATCATTATAAGTTCAAGACACATATATAGGGTTGCTGTACTTCAAATTGTTTGCAGGATAACACTCAGTTTCTAGTCATGCCACTTAGTATATATCTGGACTACCAGCTTGCAAGAGTGAGATTTTGGGTTAAAATGTGCAGTTAGGCCCTGTACAAACTGGCATTTTGTGCCGGCCTATGGGCAGAGTCAGGGCACAGCGTCCTGACACTGAATACCCTAACTTGGCCGCCAGGGCATCATGATGCTACACGTCATTCCAGATGGCACACAGCACCATGATGCAACTCTGATGCTGCATCCAGATGATGCAAACAAAACAAACAGTTTCATTTATATACCGTTTCATACTGAACTAACAGTGTCTACGTGGTTTACAACTGTAAGCTAATTGCCCCCAACAATCTGGGTACTCATTTTAGAGACCTCAGAAGGATGCAAGCCTGAGTCAAGCTTGAGCCCCCTTAGCTGGGATTGAACTTGCAACCTTATGGTTTTGAGTCAGTGTCTGCAGTACAGGCATTCAACCACTGTGCCACCAGGGCTCCTTTGGTGTGCTGTCACAGCTATGGCATCCTTTGGAGAGCACAAAAAGGAGCCACTTTTTGTGGCTCCTTTTTGCGCCCTCCAGAGGCTGGATTGAGGCTGCAGCGTGAAATTGCCACAACCCTGATCCAGCCAGGAAAGAGGTGGCCTCCCGCTGCCCCTTAGGGGCAATCTGGATATCCCTTATTCTTCTATCCAATTGTTTTCTGGAACTAAAAAGCTGGGCCTGCCTTTGAGTATGTTTGGCCCATGAGTGAAGTCTCACAAATTATGATTGACATTTATGACCCATTCACTCTCAATTCTGAAGCAAGGAAGGGGAGCATAGCAAAGGTGCAAAATGAGACAAGGAAGGGTACAACTATAGGGTGAAGAAGTAGGCATTATGAATTACCTGGTAAGAGAAAAGAAAAGGAGAAAATAATATCTGTGGTGCACTTGGTGAGTGCAAGGAGCAAGATAGGTAGGTGCAAGGGAGGCCAAGTGCAAGGTAGGAAGAATAGTGGTAAGTTTGTTTTTGCTTTTTTTCACATTTTTCATATTGACACAGAGGGCAGACACTCTTAGGCTTCCTGTGATGCTTTCTAGATATGTAAAAAATATCAATAGCAAAGCAACAACAACCCTATTGTGATCTCATGAGAACAGCATTAGAAAATGCCTGACAAAATGTTGTTTGTCGTTGTTATCATTTTTATCATCATTGTCATTGCTGTCATCATCATCACGCTACGAATGTCATGGCCACTTCCCATGGTTCCTGTATCACTTTTAATTTCCACAACAAATCTGTGAGGTAGATTTGCAAAGAGGATGTGATGTCCCAAAGCCACAAGTTAAACTGCAAGGATTTGAACTGCAGTCATAGAATAACAGAGATGTAAGAGACCACAAGGGCCCAACACTTTAAGGATTACTCTATACCAGTGTGTTTTGTTTTTTTCAAAACAGTATTTGAAAGTATTCAAAATGTTAAAAATTGTACCAGGCATAATCCTTCGTGGTTGAGAAACTGCAATGGCTAATGTGCTGAATTGCATAATTAGAAATGCAAATTACCAATATCTATATTTCTAATAATTTGCAAATTAGATGTCCTTTTTTAAGGGGCTGACATATGGGAACTCTCAGTATATGCTTCATCCTAGTGAGAAAATCTGTGGATTTGCTGGCCTGCATCCTCATTTAGCCTACTGTCTTACTACTGACTTTCAATGGGAGATTTCAAACTCTTACTTCTGATTATTATTTATTTCTATACAGTACTCTGTACTTCACACAGAGGATAACTTCAATACAGTACCACCCTCTAACAGACTTTTAAAGAGACCATTGTCCACACTAGCATTGGAAACATAATTATTTTAATATCAATGGTTTCTGATCTCTCTATGATGGGATACAGACCGCCCCTTTGAGGTGGCCTGCACCCGCCCTTTTCCCCAATGGATCAGGGCCTCAGCTGCCACAGCGGCAGCCACTGCTTTTCCTGACCTTGGGGAAGCGGAAAAATGCCGCTTCCCTACGGCCTGAAAAGGGGTGTCCTTGGGGCTTCATGACCCAAGGACACCCTGACAGCGGCGGGGAAAGGGAGAAAGGGGCCACTCGGCCCCTTTCTCTTTGTATCACTGGCATGGCTGTTTAAAGGCCGCGCCAGCAATACACGCAGCTGAAGGACCTCCGAAACGGAGCTCCTTCTGGTGCCACTGAAAGGGTGCCACAAGCGCCCTCCAGTGGCACCAGGACATCACGTCTGCGCCGCATTGTTTGGCTGCGGCGCGGCCGTGACATTGTAATGGCAGCACCCATGTAGAAAGGGCACCGCCATTACAATGTACTAGGGTTGTGGGGCATCTGAAAAGGGTGCCCTGAGGCAACCCTTGTACGTATCCAGGCCAGTGCTTTGCGCCGGTCTGGATACCGCCTTTGTCACCATCATTGTTACAGCTGCTGCCACAACCAGGATCTATGCAAGTCCTAGAAGAGTCTTTCTCTTCTCGTGGTTCCTTAGGGAAGGACAAAAGCACAGGATGAGGGGCAGATAGCAAAGGGGTAGGCTGTTTCCAATTAAGTGCTTAAACACCTTTAACGCAGTGCCGTTAAAAGTATACTGTGGGTGGATTCTGGGAGAACATTTTCCAGGTGGTGATAAGTATAAATAGGTTAACACTTTAACAAGCTGGATGATCCTTAGCAAAGCAATTTTGACTTTTGAATGGAGTTATTTTTAATTAGATAGGTATATGCAAATGCCACAACAATTTGGTTAAAGCCATTTAAAAAAACATTGCAAGAATAGAGATACATTTATAATTGGATTCTGACAGCCTATTTTTAAACAATATGCTTAAATTCAAAATGTACTTTTCATTTTCATACACATATGAAATGGATACCTCTTAATGTCACAACAACACTGAAGTAAAGTTCAGGACAGATTGGTTGTGTTTCACACCACATCAATTGGTAATAAAGAAGGGGAAATAGTCTTATTAAGTATTTCTTAAATTCCTTTAAAAATAAAATTATAAAAGCAGAGACAAAGTATGAACAAAATAGGGCTGGAACAAGTTGATGCACTAGACTACCTGAGGTAAAGGATTTGTGGAATTCTCTGATGGGAAATACAGTGAAGATGACTAAGGACTAAATTTACAATGTTATTTTTTATGAATAATCCCTAAATTATTAATAAACACTGAGAGTATGGTTGTGTATCAGTGTTTTAAAAATTATAACCCTCCAGTTCATGTGGCAAAAAGACTGATACGATACCACCAGCTTATACTGTATAGTAGCAAAACAATGTATTTTTGAAGTGTCAAAGCTGACTATTTTGTCAGAAATTTTAAAATGACCTGTCATTAGACATAGGACTGTATGTGCTCTTATGTCTTTTCAACATTCTTGAATGGCTTCCACTTATGAATCTTTCCCACCAGAAATTAAACATAATTATACTTTAGGCACCAATGTCAATGTTTGTACCTTTTGTACTCATTGTTCCTTTTTCTGACCTCCCTTTTCAGCACTTATGTCTGCATCCCCATGCATATAAAATCAGGCATGCAAGTATACACTCCAAAAATACACAAAGACAATGCACACATAAACTACTGTGTTTTTGTATTTATGAACACCATCTGGCACAACCACCTATTCACATTAACAGTACTCACTGGTACCTTCATAATGATAGAAAACAATTTGGGGCAGAAGAGGTAAGGAAAGCAAAGGAACAATTATCTCAGCAAGAACACTGTGCTACTCAGTGTTGCATGAGAATGGAGCAACAGAAGGGCTGCCTCCTCCTCCTCCTCCTCCTTTATGTAGCTGTCACCTATGTGTAAAAGCTAGGGAGTCAAGGGCAAGTTGTTTGTTTTTCCTGGACCTTTGGGTGGTGCATGGATGCTAGTGCAAGACAGGCAAAAGGACACTTCTTTTAAGCTTCTGGACAATGGGAAAGGAAGGCAATGGGTGTGCTGTATGTTTTTGGAATTATGGTCTCATCATTTTAAAGGAAATTGATTTTGTCGGTGGTGTATTGTTTTTAAATAGTACGGTTAAATAAACGTTATGGGTGAAATCATGGGTTTAAAAGGTGAAGTGAGTCAGAAGACAGTGAATATAAACAGGCAGAATATGCCTTTCATTGATAAGAGAGGGTTGACAAGAACATGCAGGAGAGAGCCCTCTTCTGAACCTATATTTGTTTGGCATATGTTCCCTGTTGAATCTGAGACCCCAGCTTGTGTGTAGGCATAATGCCATGTGGTATAGCAGCAGGACAAGGAAATGGGCAATATATGAACATCTTTTGTTTGCTGGAGGCATGAATCACTTTCAGAAATGTTGAAATGTAGCAGCCGAGTGCTAACAGGGAGAAGATTCTTTCTCAACATTAGATTCACTTTCATGGCTGAAAGGATAGCTTGTCCTCAGAAGGTGGTTTTAAGAGATCTATCAGTTTAATTCCCTACAAGATTAGGGGAGAAGAAAATTTACCAACTTGTACAGGTATTATATGTCTCCTGACAAATTGAATTTCCAACAATTATTTCTAAATGTAAAATTTGAAATGTAACAAAAGAACTTCAGCTGTGATAAAATGCATAGTATTTCATTTTATTTTTGCAAATGAAAGAAATATAAATGGTTATTACTAGAATTGAGCCATACTGTGAAAGTCACTGTGAGGGATTGGGGTGGAAAAACTGGTCAATTTTATGTGCAGGAAATAGCATTTGCTGCATATGTAGCTGTTATTTTTGCACAGAAATGTTGCTTTCTGCATAGAAAATACTGTTCCTGTGTAAAAAATGAGAAGAATATATAAAAAATAGAAATAAATCTATCAAACCAAGCAGCTGGGCAATTTAAATGGGATGTGGTACTCCACTGTAGTGAAATTAGTGAACTCCAGCATTTTGTGAGATGCGGCGAGAGATTTTACACTGCTATCCTTATGTTCATGGAGAGGGGCAAACACTCCATTCCAATTTTTACCCAATTGCACCAGTTGGAAAGTGGTTTGTGCTCTCATCCAGTAATGCATTTAGCAAGAATCTGATCTTTGCATCTTCAGATATCCAAGCACAGCTCTCACCCAGACTAATGTGGAAATGGGAGCTATGATTTTCCTTCTCAGAAGTAATTCACACTGATTACAGGTAAGCAGGTTTTTGGTTACAGCTTTAATTGTTCACTGGCCTTCACAAATATCCCAGTGCAGTTCTTGGCACCCATGCACACACACAAAAAAAAATGTATAAATACACATATTTATAAATGTGTTTGTTTCAAATGTTTAGAATAATATATTTGTGGTATATATGTGTGTGTGTCTGTTTTGTGGGTGGGAAGCATGATGGAAGTGACTAACAGAACTACTTTCTCAGAAGAAAAATGAAACAGATATGGACTAATTTTACCCAATGACAGGTGCATAACCAGAGCTCTTTCAAAAATGTAAATTCCAATGAATCTGCTATTTGCCTGGAAAAGAGGATTTTGAAGTACAGAATCTAGCCCTCACACTGACTCCTAAACAGCTGAGTTGTGGAATTTTAACCTTGTTTGAAAGGGCTTCCGGCATGCAGCCCCAGCTGTTAGATTACAGAGAGGAATTACACACGCAGAACCAATCTGTGCTTGTATTTTCCTATGCAACCATAATACTCCTAATTGGATGACAGCATTGAAATCTAACCAGTGTATGCACTCCATGACAGCATATGTGTCCCATTTCGTCTATCTGTTTCTACTGAGTGAGCAACGTGCTCCACTTAATTCAATAGGCCTTATTTCCTAGTACATTTGCTTAGGAATGCAATCTGAATTTTCATTCTTATTTTTCTAGTACCAGCAAGTTACTTTCCTTACAGTAGTTTAAAGATGTGTAGGTTTTCTCTGAAAACTTTTGAACTGTCAATTTAAAACTCTTTAACACATTTGCATATTCTGCCAATAAAGAGTATTTTTGCCAGTATAGCCTGTGTATTTATAATTGTTTTTTTAATCTCCATATTGATCAATGTTGAGCTAGAACACTGAATTAAAATATAAGTGCATAGCCATGTTAGTCTGGAAAATCAGTATGCAAAGGGATCTTGTAGTACCTTGGAGAGTAAGGCTGCATCTGCACTGAAAAAATAACCCAATTTGACACCACTTTAAAAACCATGGCTCAGTCCTATGGAATTCTGGGAACTATAGTTTTGTAAGACAAAAAAATTACATATTCCTCCTATTTATTTCCAACAGTGAGCATCAATGGTTGTGGGAGCTGTTGAATGGCCTAGTGAAAATATTTCTAGTTTCCAAACAGCAACTTTTCAAACAGTTTTATAGATGTGATGAGACAGTCATTCATCAAGCCCGGTGATGCTCATGTCTCAGAAGAATAAAACATATGTGACAAATCCTCCTGAATGTCTTTCTCAAAAGAATGTATTAAAGATGAAATATAAGGATTTTTAGATCAAAAGGATAATGATTTTTTGAAAATCTGTGGTGTATGATAAATTATTCTGAAGGTATTATAAAGATGTATAAAACTGCACTAGGGAATATCCAAGAAAGTTAGTAGTGACTTTGAAATTAATATAGATACAAAGCTAAAGACAAATAGCACTTTCATATATTTGTTGTAAACCAATGATATTGTGTGGTTTTGAAATTCATTTTATAGTCCATTTTCTTGTCCTGTGAGAGACGTGTGCATGCCCACACACCCACAAATAAATTACAGTTTGGGATTACTTCTTGAAAAATATTTTTCATCTTTGATCAGGAATGTATATAGATTGCACAACAATACGACGGACACAAAAATAATCAGGAGAAAGTTAAAAGCTGAGATCAGAGAGAAATAATGCAGTAGTGACTTTGTTCAGAGGACAAATGTTGTCCTTTAACGTCACTCATATCACAGTATGTGATGCCAAACAAGGTAGCTAGAATTATATCACTGTTTTATGCTCCTAGCTTTTTGGAGACAACAATTCACATATTATGCTTTAGAATACTGCAGATAAATATTTGATGCAGATAAATATTTGCAAGAGGACAAACTGCAGCCAGAGAAGGAAGTACAGAGTCCATACACAATGTATTGGGTTGGAATTGGGCTACTTTGTTGAAATAAAATACTACTGAGTAAAGGTAGTGTGCAGATGTTCAACTGATTTCAGTAACAAGCTGATTGGAAAAAGGAGTAAATCCACCACTGCCTCAAAGGGTAGTACTTAAATAGTCAGTACTCCTTCAGGCTACACCAATAATAGTGTTATGCATCTTCATCCTTCATCCCCTCCTGGGACCCAAAATTCAAAGCAAGTAAACTGTACTAAACCTAAAGGCAATCTGTATCTTATGCATAGTTCTCACGACCTTGAGCTGAAAGCTGCAGATATCACCCATCACCTTGAAAGGAATTCCATTTCCTACTCACCAAAGTGGAACACTGGTAATTGCTGCTCCACTATGGGAAGAAAGAGATCAAATACAAGAGATTGGGTTGAATAAGGGTGACTATAGAGTCATCAGCACCAACCCAAAACCGTGGCTTCTAACTGCTTTGAAGCCTGGCTGTTTAGACAACACACGAGGCAAGAGAGGATGGAAACTGAAATGAAGTTTTCATTTGAAAAGAATAACTATGCAGTGCTTGATGCCATGTGGTGCGGAAAGCCTATGGGTGTTGTTGGCCCACCTTTGGAGCAGGCTGTGTGGACAACAGGTTTTTGACCCACTTTCAGAAAACCCAGGATCAAGGCTCCTTTACCTGCTTATCTGTTCTCTTAACTTATTAATCAATTTAATTGCATTAGTTGCATTAAATACTGTGATGTGCAAGAAAGGGGAGGAACCTGATGACAACCTACACCTTCTCCACAACTGGATGAACACCAGAGCCCTTACAATATATGGGTTATTCTCCAGCCAGCCCACTGATGGAATCCCCCCAAGCCCTTTGATTGAAAGTGAGGGCACAGCCCCCAGGCCAACCCTAAATCCTCTGGTGCTGGCCTTCATGCTCAGCACCACAGCACCATGCACCATGATCCTTAGCCCCAGTCTCCTCACCATTGGGTCACATAAATTCAGCTCCTCCCCAACAGTGCTGCACTCCATGGATGTGGAGTTGGGATTTTCCCACACATACCTGCCAGACCTTCTCCTGGATGGTAACATCCAAAACCAAAAGGGCCAAAAAGATGTCATTGTCCAATCAGAAAATGATCTCCAGCTTTATCAGTATGAAATCTTTTCACACTGTTTTTCACCAACTTCCAATAAAATGCAATGACATTGCATTACAAGTTGTTGCTTTGTTGGAAAGTACTCTTCTTCTTCTTCTTCTCTTGAGACAATATTATTACAGTTATTACTACAGTTTATTTATAAAGAAAAGAAAATGATAACAGAAATTACTGTTCGAGGGAAAAAATATACAGAACAAGGTCAAATTAAAAAAATATTTCAAAATTATTTCGCCGAACTCTTTCTGGAGGAAAGAATAGAAAAAAAAGAGTTAGAAAAATTTCTTGATAAGGAAGGGATTAAACCGATTAAAAAAGAACTACAAGAAGCAATTAATAAAGAAATTTCTACACAAGAAATTATAGATGCGATTAAGGGACTAAAAGCCAACAAATCACCAGGTCCAGATGGATTTACAGCCCTATATTATCAAAAAATGTTACCTAACCTAACGGTACCTTTGCAAAGAGTTATTAACGGGATATTAGTTGGTAAAATTCCAGATACTTGGAAATCCTCACTTATCACATTGATTCCTAAACAAGAGAAACAATTGGACGACCCTAAAAATTATAGACCGATAGCCTTATTAAATGTGGACTATAAAATTTTTACAACAATTTTAGCATCAAGATTAAAAATGATTTTAAAAGATTGGATTGATAAAGATCAATGTGGTTTTTTACCAAACAGGCAAATTAAAGATAATATAAGAACAATTATAAATCTAGTAGAATATTGTGAAAAAAGACCAGACAAACAAGCGGCCGTAATATTGTTAGATGCTCAAAAAGCTTTTGACAACATACATTGGGAATTTATATTTGAGATATTAAAAAGGATGGAAATTGGCGAAAACTATATAAAGTGGATAAAAGAAATATACAATAAACAAAATGCTAAAATATTGATTAATGGAGAAAAAAAAATATTCAGATTGGGAAAGGAACAAGGCAGGGTTGCCCTTTATCACCTTTACTTTTTATCACGGCTTTAGAAATATTAATGAACAAAATTAGAAGAGACACACATATAGCAGGAGTCAAAGTAAAGAATTTTGAATATAAAGTACTGGCATACGCAGACGACCTGGCGATTATTTTATCGAACCCAGTGACAGATATCTCACAACTACTCAAAACAATAGCAGAATATGGTAGACATGCAGGATTGAAAATTAATAGAGAAAAATCAGTTATTTTGCCCTTAAATATAAATCAAACTGACTACGAAAAAATTAAAAACCTTTCGAGGTTTGAAATAAAAAACAAAGTAAAATATTTGGGAATAAATATTACAGGAAAGAATTCGGATTTATTTAAGAATAATTATACACCCCTTTGGAATAATATAAAAAAGGATTTGAAAAGTTGGGGGAACCTACAAATTTCATGGTTGGGGAAAATAGCGGCATTACAGATGTGTATCACACCCAAATTACTATATTTATTCCAAAACTTGCCCATCATAAACAATGATAAACCATTTAAAGAGTGGAATAAGGATATAACTAAATTTATATGGGACAAAAAGAAACCAAGAATCAAACTCAAAATACTACAAGATAGTAAAGAGAGAGGGGGAGTTGGTCTACCAAATTACAAATTATACTACCATGCATGTTGTCTCGAATGGGTAAAAGACTGGGTACAGATTAAAAAAGACAAAATTCTACAACTGGAAGGTTTTGATAATGTCGTAGGCTGGCATGGATATCTTCTATATGATCAAATTAAAATAAACAAAAACTTTAATAATCATTTTATAAGGAAACCTTTATTAACAATTTGGCAGAAATATAAACCCTATTTTGTAACCAAAATCCCAAGATGGGCATCAATAAACGAAACCTTCTTTAGGAGAGAGAGGATGAAGGATATGGATTGGGTTAGATATAATGACTTGTTAAAGACAGAAATGGGCATGACTAGGATAAAAACAATGGAAGAACTGACAGAAGAAGGTTTCAAAGTCAATTGGTTCTTATATAGACAAATTGTAGAAAGATATAAATTAGACAATAAAAAATATCAAATAGAGAAGGAAGACACTACATTTGGAAGAATAATGACGGAGAATACAAAACATACTATTTCCAAGTTATACAAATTGTTACTGGGATTAGAAATGGAAGATGAAACTGTAAAACAATTTATGATAAAATGGGCACAAGATTTAAAAACGCCAATTTTAATGGAAGAATGGGAACGGAATTGGAAAGTAAGGCTGAAATATACACTTAGCACAGAGGTAAAAGAAAATTATCTAAAGCTACAATATAGATGGTATATAACCCCAGAAAAATTAAATAAGATAGATAATCAAAATAAGAAAGAATGCTGGAATTGTAAAGAAAACAATGCAAACTATATACATATGTGGTGGGAGTGTAAAAAAGTCAAAACCTTCTGGCGACGAATACATAAGGAATTAGAAGAAATCTTAAATACAAAAATCAAATTCGAACCTGTTTTTTTTCTGTTGGGTATGGTAAAGGATGCAAAACTTGAGAAAGATTTTGGAAAAATTATTTTTTATATGACAACAGCTGCTCGGATGGTGATTGCAAGAAGATGGAAAAGTAAAGAAGCCCTACTCATATCAGACTGGTACTTGAAAGTCTTTGATATGTTAGAATCAGATAGACTCACAAATATATTGAGGGATGGAGAGGAGCGAAGATGGGAGGGAATATGGGCACCCATAATAGAACATTGTAAAGAGCAAATAAAGAAAGTACAGAAGTAAAGAATAGAAAAGAATTATAGATAAAAATTTAGCACGGGATAAGATTGTTAAATATTACTGGTGTACTTAATGTATATAATAAGATGAGTCAGGTTTGGAAAACAAAATAATGACTGATAGG
>NC_056523.1:117242624-117245705 GCF_019175285.1 Sceloporus undulatus | reverse complement strand
TATAATAAGATGAGTCAGGTTTGGAAAACAAAATAATGACTGATAGGTCACAAAGGAAAAAGAAATACGAAGTGATATGAGGTGTACAATAGAAAATGGAGTTGATAGAATACAGGAAAAAGATATTTTCGTAGAGGTTACTGACAAATTTGTATCGGTTAACCGAATGTTAAATAATGCTACAATTTATAATTGTAATGGATACAAGTAACACAATATTAATAACATTGAAGGGACAGTTTTCATCAATATGTAACAAAAATAGGAAGTATGAAGAAAGTACACAAACGACAGATATCTTTAATTTGAAGGAAGGGAAGGGTTTTTAAATGTAAGTCGTTTTTGTTTAATGTGGTTATGGGGTTGTTATTGTTTTGATGTTTTGTCTTTGTTTTTGTTTTGCTTTGCTTTTTTTTGAATGTGTGTTATGCTTTGTCGATATGTTTGTATTTTAATCAATAAAACATTAAAAAAAAAAAAAAAGATCTCCAGCTTTATCAGTATGAAATCTTTTCACACTGTTTTTCACCAACTTCCAATAAAATGCAATGACATTGCATTACAAGTTGTTGCTTTGTTGGAAAGTACTCTTCTTCTTCTTCTTCTCTTGAGACAATATTATTACAGTTATTACTACAGTTTATTTATAAAGTGCTGTAAATTTGCACAGCACTGTACATAATCAGTTAAGTTACAAATAAAGACCTGTCTGAGGCATACAATCTAAACTAAACAATAATAAGTGTACATGTTAAAATACAACAGTAGAATATATCGGAAATCAAGTTAAAATAAAGGTAGTTAAAATAAAGGGAGACATCACACAATCAACTTTTCAGCAGGAAGTCTTTCTTGCTTTTGTCCCTCCCCACTACACACATCATCACACACCTGGGAAAGTCCAAGAAGTTAAAATCCTTTGGGTAAACAGGCAGTAAAGTAGATTTTATGCTGCAGTTCCTTCTCAAGGCACTCTGTTCACACTGATGAATAATCCACACATTAGTAGTGAAAGATGCGTAATACATGGTACCTGGGGTTTTGAAGTGGTATTTACTACTCCTGACTCCCTGCAAAGAAAATTTGTGAGTTAAATATTTAATTAAACCTGGACTTTTTTGCAACACTTTCCAATGAGGAAACATGCAAGTTAGGAAAAGGGGCGGGGGGTCTTAAAAAGAGCCCAGGACCTTATCAGCTTCCATCTCTTTGTGCACCCTATCCAAAAGTGGTGAACATGGCTGTATTACCAAAGGGTATGGTTTTCTGGAGTCACAAAGAACTATTTCAGAGCTCCAAACAGATATGTGTAATCACATATACTGAATATTGTTAACTGGCCACATAGACATTCTATGTTTTGTTTGTTAGTTCCATGAGTAAACAAGGAGAGGCAATTCCATATGCAAACATTGTTGCACACCATTCTGAGGTAACTCCAGGTAGAACTGCCAATACTTGTCATTTGGTAGGTGATAGGGAATACAGAATTTCCTGATTTACTCGATCAGAATGACCATTAAAAAACCATATTTTACCACTTTTTGTAACTAAATCATAATTAACTAACTAGCATGCCAAATAATAACAGTCCAATTATACTCTATAGTACCTGGCATCCGATTTCCTTCAACATTTCATAGTTGAAAATGGAGACACATATGGTGGAGTAACATCAGAGTGTGGCCAAAAGGGTGTAACAAGGCAACAAGAGGGCAACACTTGTTAATGAGGAGGAACACACAAAACTGCTATTTCAAACTGGAAAACCCTAGAATTTATGTGCATATACTGAAATTAAGCAAGCATGGGGGTTAAAAATAAATAAATAATGCTATACTCTGTATGTGTACAGATGCACACAGCTTGAATGACAGTAAATAAAACATTATATAATACATTATTGTAAAATTAAAAGTACAGTTTTTGCTCAGATCTATGGTCATGAATTCAGAACACGCACTCCCTCTGCACAATGTACATTGTAGATCAGATCAATTTGCAGGGTTCCCATAATGCACCCATCCTAACCTTTTTCCCAGAGTTGTTGTTATGACAAAAATGTGTAGGGATGTATAAAATAATGTACCATATATTTAGAAATAAAATTAGTCATGAAAGTCTGGGGAAAATATTATTGTCATAAAGAAATACATGCATTCACATGTCTCAAGATGCAATCCTGAGGATTATTTCTAGGATTAAGGTCCGCTGAACTCATTGTGGTTGACCTCTCAGTAGATATGTGTACTATTGCCTTATTAATGAAAATGGTACATTGTTTAAAAGGGGGAAAACATTCTGGCAGTGTAAGTTCAACAAATTTTTCCTGATGTTGAACGCACCTACATTTTTCCCTATGGCAAAGCCCTGGTACGTGCACACATGTATACACAAGCATTAGTAGGAAAGAGGGGGTGGAGAAAACAGAATCAATGAAACTGTGCCTTAAAATACAAGGTTTATGTCAATCAAAAATCTCAGAAAAAGAAATCAGAACTGAAGGCAGAGAAAAAATGCTTTCAAATTTGGAATGTTTCTGTGTAATACTAATCCTATTTTAGGGATATTAGAGGTGGAATCTATTAAAGGGGAGAGAATGAGACAGCCAATAGGTCTGAAGATTCAAAGGGAATATTTTCAGTTTAAGATGCAAAAAGGATCTTTGCAAAGGAAAGCTTCTTTTAGTTTTCAGGGTTCTCCAGATTCCCCTTGTGTTTATTCCTTTTGCTTACCACAAGAAGTAATTCATAGAAGATTATCGCACTGCGTTCTGAGAACGTTCCATATCATCACGTGATGAAAACGTTCCTGGAACGGATATTACCGCATTAGAAATCAAAACGTGATCAGAACGGGATCAGAACGGCAGTTTACCGCACTGCGATTCCTTTTTCTTGAAACCATTCTCAGAACGGTTTGCTGTATTAACTTTTGTGGGCTGTCTTCTGATGACGTCGCCACTCAGTGGTTGGACGGCTCGGGAGAGGCGCTGCCCCCAGGAAAGAGGGAAAAGGGAGGCTTGGGCCATGGAGCTCGCCTCTCCTGAGTCCCTCGGCTTACTGAAATCCCTCACCTCCC
>NC_056523.1:117241930-117242614 GCF_019175285.1 Sceloporus undulatus | reverse complement strand
TTCCCCATAGGAATCAATCCAAAAACGGAGTTTTAAAAGAGCAGTGAGCCCTATGGGTCTTCATCTGGGGGGAGCAGAGGATGCTTGGCTATGGGGTTGTCCTGCCATCTCTCCCTCTCTTCTCTTTCCCCATAGGAATCAATCCAAAAACGGAGTTTTAAAAGAGCAGTGAGCCCTATGGGTCTTCATCTGGGGAGGGGGGGCAGAGGATACTTGGCTATGGGATTGTCCTGCCATCTCTCTCTCTCCCCTCTTTCCCCATAGGAAAGAATCCAAAAACGGAGTTTAAAATCTCTCTCAGATGCAGACCCAAAGGGCTCTCCTCTGCTCCTTTTAAACTCAGTTTTTGGATTGATTTCTATGGGGAAGGGAGGTGGGGGATTTCAGTAAGCCTAGGGACTCTGGCCGGGAGAGTGCTTCTCAGCCTCACTGAGAAGTCTTCCCTCCGAAGATTCTCTTGGGAGGGAAAGAAGGCAAGCCCCTATAAAACGCTGGGGCTTCATATGCTGGCATATGTTTGAAGAAAATAGGATAAAACCTATGTAACTTGATGGGCCAAGGGCAGAGTCCCCTCCTTGGCAGCCTGGGCATTAAGGGAGCTCCACGGAGGTCCCTTCAAGCGGAGGGAAAGGGAGGGGACTGGGCCAAGGGCAGAGCCCCAGCAGCCATAGCAGCTCTTTAAAC
>NC_056523.1:117199826-117238930 GCF_019175285.1 Sceloporus undulatus | reverse complement strand
GAAGGTCCTGGGCATCCCTGCCTCCTGCATTGTGACAGCACAGGAGCCCCACTGGACATGTCACTAGAGACCCCTCTGCTCTGGTCTCTTCTTTCCCTCTCTTTCCCTGCTTTCCTCTTCTCTTCCTTGTCCCACCTTTCCTCCCTTTTTCCTCCCTTCCCTCCCTCCTTCTTTCCCCCCTCACACACACACACCTTTCCTCACTGCAGTCGCTCGCCTGCCTGCCTCCCTCCCTGCCTGTCATTCTTTCAGCCAATCAGAAGACAGAGGAATGAGGGAACGGATTTGAGAACGGATAAGAATACCGCACACACTTCTCTTGGAACGTTTTCATCACGTTTCAGCTCTCTGGGAACACATTCAGAACACATTCAAATCCGTTCCCTCCTGGAACACATTTGGAACACATTTAAGCGTTCTGAGAACCCGATTGGAACACATACGTGCGGTATTCTCAAATGCGTTCCGTTCTCATCACATGATCAGAATGTTCTCAGAACGCAGTGCGATAATCTCCATAGTCTTATGACACAAACTCCAAAATGATTGCAAGGGCATTTTCTGCTTTGATTTCATTCCAACACCTCTCCTTTCTGGAGCTCAGGCTGCCCCCAGCTGAGTTGAGTGCAAAGTACATTATATAAACCAAACTCAAATTTGGAAGCAATTGGGAAGAGGAGGGGAAATGTGGGACACTTTAAAAGCAACTGAGAAAGTAGGAAGGCAGGTAGCTGAATGTGGTTGTCCCTGCTGAACTGGGATGCTTGCCCACTATGGTCTATTGAACTACCTATTTGAATAGACTAAGGTGATGGTTATGACCTGCATCTATCCCGGCACAGATTTGCATGCAATAATCTCGTTATACTTATATCCCACTTTTAGTTATGTTCTTATTGTATTTTATAATTAGTCATTGAATGAATAAGTAAGGGGTTGTACAGATGGGCGGCATGCAGCCGCCCTTTACTGGCTGGATCTGGCCTCTGGAGAGCGCAAAAAGGAGTGCAAAAAGCAGCTCCTTTTTGCACTCTCCAAGGGGTGCCATAGCTGCAGCGGCACAGCTTTATGATGCAACACTGGTGGGGCGTCATGATGATGCACACCATGTGGACCAATGCTTGCCAAACTGGTGCCCTGGGGTGGAGTTAGGGTATCCTGCGTGCAAATGCTGCACCCTAACCCCACCCACAAAGTGCCAGTCTGTATAGGGCCTCTGTTACCAACAGAGTTCTCTGAACAGTTGTTTCTTTAGCAACATTTTCTGTTATTGAGAAGCAACAAAAAATCTTGATTTACCTTGAGAAACCAACAAATTAATAACCACCTAAGTTTTCCTGTGCAACTGATCAGGACTCCAGTCTAGTCCTTACCAGAAAGGGAATGTTCTCTAACAGGAATTTCAAATGGAGACACTGGACTAAAATAAACAAATTGGGAAAAAGTAGCATTTGATTCTATTTGCTTAGAATTCAGGAGGAAGCATAGCTTTCAGTCTCCCTACAGCCATTAATTTACTGAGCAATGCTTCCATGTTTTTGTTATCGGTTATGACTCTTCTGTTGTGAATGGTCAGGTTCCTCATTTTTTTTAGTTTTGGATTCCCAGAGTCTGTACCTTTCTCTTGCCTTTGCCATTTTAACTGCACTGTTCACATTCCTGATGCATAGCCACCAGCTGAGTGTAGTGTGAGTTCATGCATTTTATGGAGTCCACCAAATCAGAATAGATTTATTAGACTGAATGTGTTACAAAACTCTGTTTTATTTTAATGGTGATTTTGACAATTTTACTGGACTTTATTTGGTGAAGAGTTCTTTTCCCATCACTGCTTATAAAGTCAGTTGGTTTTATTTATTTATTTTCTTTTTTAATGTACGTTGTTATTTCTTCTTTAAAATATTATTACTCATACTGGAAAGTATGAATATTTTCAGGGATTTCTCTCCTCATGCATATCAGCTATTATGTGACACTACAATAAATATGCTTAATTAATAGTAGCATTCACTGTAAATGTAACATTAATTAATGGGTTCTTACAATGTTGTAAACATATTTGTTCATATTCCAGAAAGAATTGGTGTTGAAACAGTATTGATTATAAACTAACTCTGGTTTTTAAAACAGTAAACAGAAAAACAATATATTCACAGTCGTTGTTAAAAACTGATGAACATGTCATTTCCTGAGCTTATTTTGCACATAATATTTGACCGCCTGCTGTATTTCTTACAGTGGCAATCCATGTGGAAATCACATTATTCCCCACATCTGATAGGATGCATATATGCATATATTTACAACCAAGAACTACAAAGAAGTTCAGGCTGCAATTACATTCTTTATTTAATTTTATCTTGCATGTAGACCCATGCTGGTATTTTGGGCAACTATCTGTACTTGAAAGAAAACTCATAATTAACTAGTTGGACTACAAACCAAGTAGTTATTTGATGTATATTTTCAGATCTCATAGCCTGTAAAACAATGAGTTCTCATTGTTTCCTGTTTTGTTTCATGACACATCCCACACTGCTGCTTCTCTCACTCCTGAAGGTGAAAGAGCAGTCTTAGGAGTTTTCTGAACTGGGGGGGGGGGACCACCTGATGTCCACATGGCCTGCTCCCACAATGGGCCAAACACCCACAGGCAGTCCACATCATATAGCAGCAAGCTGTGTCACTCTATTATTATCAATGCATGTGCAAGATACCTTCCCATCCCACCCAGCTGCCCTCACATTGGACACTCTGCATGACTGGTGATGTGACTGACTACACAGTCTCATCACATGAGCAATACATCACCTGTAAAATGCATCAGTGTGCCCAGTGACACATTGGCAAACCACAATCATGGAGGCCCTCCCTGCATGCCCCCATTACCCCTTTCACCCCATGTCCCTCGCTGGACTATCCGTTGCACTACTGGTGGCCTGCTGTGTTTGTTCTCAGTTCGCTTCATGGGATGTGTGACGGATTGATGGTTTGATGGGTTGATGGTGCAATTGGCCACTTGAGCGCCTGTATGCTTGACAAAACAAAAAAACTGTATCGTGAGCAATGGGGTTGGTGGCTGTGTCTCACTGGGTCCAATACTACTTTTGCAATTGTCGTAGGCCTTCCCACACGGCCACGCTAATTTTGTGCAGTTTATCTATTGGAGTGATAATGAATACTTTCCGTATTGGTGTGGAGCAAAGCAGGGATGATTCAGCTCTGGTTTTTCACTCACTTCATACTGGTTTCCTCTTGTTTTGGCCTTGGTAACAGGTGAGGCTAAAAAATGGGTGGAACTACTTTTTTGTCTAGGCAGACAACCCCAAAGAAAGATCAGACCTAGTTAGTGTGTGAATGGGAGACTGCCAATGAATCCCAGCTGTTTCTCCCTACTGTCCTCTACCACAACCAATGTCTCCTTGAAGGATGTAGAATCTGTAGATTTTATAAATTGTGTATATTGGGCCCTGATGGCACAGTGGTTAAATGTTGGTACTGCAGCCACAATGTTGTAAATTCAATCCTAGAGAAGGACTCTAAGCTCCATTCAGCCTTCCATCCTTTCGTAGGTAGGTAGAATGAGTACCCAGCTTGTTGGGGCCAATTGGCTTACACATTGTAAACTACATGGGAAGTGTTAGTTCACTGACAAGCGGTATAGAAATGTACTTGTTATTGTTGTTGCTATATTACAGAGGAAGGAACTGGCAGAACTACTTCTGGGTATTCCTTGCCTAAGAAAACTCTAAGGACTTTATGAGGTCTCTATTCATCAACAGGTGATTAGAGGTCACTTACATCCACATTGTAATGAAATGCAGCATCAGATCCAAGAATGTACAATCTTGATAGCAAATATTTATAGTGTCCTAATGAACTTGATTCACCTAACATGTCATTTGCTACTTCTATTGCAGAATTGAAATTTTTCCGTGCTTAACATTTGGCTAAAGCTTGGAAAATACCTGAGATTAATGATGTTGGCTCTTTGTCAGAGGGCATTTGCTATTTTCACCAGAGCAGTAGTGGTATATTTCTTTCCCAGTTTTAACAATGACAGCTGAAGTCTTCCTACCGCTGCCAGCTAGTAGTTGTCTTCCAGATCCTAAAAATAGTGTTGTTCCAAGACATTTTTAATAATAAGGGCATAGCCAATCATTGCTGAAAATAGTAGTCACGAGTGTGGCTTACCATTTTTGCAGTGTCCACCATTCTTACACACACACACACACACACACACACACACACACACACACACAATATCCAGGAACAATTCTATGTCTAGGCGCATTCTGTGGGGGAAATAGTGACTTGTTTCCAGCATATACTTCCTTAAAGAGGAGAGAAAGAGAAAGAAAGAGAATCTACCACCACTTGTGGTAGAATTCAGTGATAACAAGTTAGGATTATGTAGAAAGAGATATCAGTATAGACCTGCACATCAAATGTGGGGAGTAATTGCTTCATTATGCAATTTACTGCTAGAAAACATTGGTAATATTTTATTTAGTATTTTTCCGATTTAATCATGAAGTATAAAGCAAATATAATTCTGTTGTTTGGCATTCCAAGAGTTTTCTGTGCACATCCAAATATTTATGCACATGCTTCATATTCACTGGAATTTGGTTCTAGGACTTGTGGATAAATCCATGTATGTTCAAGTCCCATTAAATACATGGCACAGTAAAATTTTGTCCTATATATAAAATGGCAAAATGAAGATTTGCTTTTTGGAATATACTCCAAAAAGCAAATCCTGATTTTTGCCATTTCATATAGATATAGATATTATCTGTCATCATCATCTGCCTCATGGGCTCTGTTGGATATGTCATCAGCAGAAATATAAATATTTCAAGCCATGGATGATTGAATGTGTATGTAACAATCATGGATACAGAGGGTTGACTGTACAAGGTTTGCCTAAGGACTCCCAATCTCTGTGCTGTGTTATAATCTATTCAAGGAGATCTTTTTATATTTGGGAATATCTCTTTAAAAGGTGGAGGTTCAATGGTATGCTGTGTCACAAAAGCTTCCTACAGGACTCTTTGAATCACATTCAATATCAGCTATTGTCACAAAAGCTTCCTACGTGACTCTTTGAAGCATATTCAATATTAGCTATTAATCTGCTTCTGCATTTCTTGTGATCTTGCAGAGTGAGTCCTTATTTTGACCCAGAGTAAAAACACTGCAATTATTTTTATATAAAATTGGGCCTAAATCCAATTGCTAGCACCAACTGGAGTAAGCCTTTTGAATCAACAGGAATTACATAGGCATTGACCTACATTTCAGAAGTTATTCAATCAGTCTACAATAGGTGGGACTAGCAATTGCATTTAATCCATAATAATTTCTATTCCCCATTTCTTCAGAATTAATCTCAATGATGTCAACCATCCGGCTTCAAACAAAATTATTTTAGCCACGTGATTTGGCCAAAATTCTCTTTACTCAGTCCTTAATGGCAAAACCAAATTAAAGTATGTTTAACAAAAGTTAACTTATTTGTCTAAAATTATTTTCAGAGATATGACACACAGAGGTATATGCCAACAGTTGGTTTTAAAGAATGTACCATAAAAATTCAGTAAAGTCTGCCAGCAAAAGCAGAAAAGACAAAAACATGATTTTCAGCCATAGTGCCAGGTTTCTGTTAACTATATATGGGCACATTCTCTGCTTACATTTCATGAAACTGCCTTTGAACATTTGTTTTGCTTGTGTAATGAGGAAAATTGCTTAGCTTCATTTGATTGAAAAATGCTGAAAGAAACATTTTTGTGTCAATGTTGTGGCATTTTGCCCAAAACTTTAGAAATGTAACGGGTGTTTGTAGACTGTGAAAAGCTAGCATGTTAGTTTTTTGTGGGGTTTTCAGGCTATGTGGCCATGTTCTAGAAGAATTTCTTCCTGACGTTTCGCCAACATCTGTGGCTGCCACACAAAAAAACTACATATGCTGGTCATATAAGCCTTCGACTCCACAGCTAGCATGTTGTTTTCAGTCCAATCTTTCATAGTTTACTTATAAGTAAATCCTGTTGAACTGAATGGAATTACTGTCAAGTAAGTGTGTAAGTATGAGTGCATCCATAGTTTCTAAAGGATCTCCTGATTCTTGCTAAACAATATAACAAATGGAAGCTGGGTGGGGAATAACACAGGGTGCTTCAGTCTCAGGTTTTATCCTTGCCTTAATATGAAATTTTATAAGGATAGGTCATTATTCAACAATTATAAAGTTCCTGTGCTTTCCCACTCATATGTTGTTGGGTTCATAAGGGCTAAAATGCTATGTAAACCAAGTTAGTAGTAAAGTCCTTTTGAACTCAGATGGAATTACTTCTGACTGAACATGCCTAAGTCTTTCTTTCTGAAGCATCTGTCCTGGCTTTCTTACATGAGTTATCTGTATCCTAGCTTGGTTAGCTTCCTTGCTATTTGCTGATATCATATTGTAAGATGGATTTTATGCATCAATATTGGAATAACTGGTGCTTCTTCAGGCAGTTTAGATGACGTGTGTTCCTGTTCTGCAGTCGGGCTCTCTGATAGTTTTCACTTCACTGAGGTGGTAATCACCAAGAATGATGATTATAGAACTAGCTATACATAAAAGATGTGAAGGGTGAGTGGAAAGTGATTTGTCACCTTTCAGGAAGAGGTAAATTCACATCTCTAGCATATCTGCACAATTCTCCCATCTCTGCCCTGTTGTCCATTAGTCCCATCAATGTCTGTTGCTGGACTACGTTTGGCAGGAGGAAGGTGAGCTGCTATTTCTAGCATCGGTACCACTTTATTGAAATAGCTCCAATTTTGTTAATACATCTTTACCATTTCATTTGAAGAGAGCAAATCTAATGCCCAGCCATCTAAGCTCTGAGAATAGAAATGCAACAGAGGGGAGCAAAAATCGCCAAGGGCAGGAAAACAAAAATGTTTCTGAGAAGTTTTCACATGGTGGTGTTTCAGCGGCATAGGTCCAAAACACACTGCAAAAATAATCCAGTTTGAGACCACTTTAAGTGTCCTGGCTCAGAGCTAGGGAATCCTGGGATTGTGGCACTAGAGCTCTCTGACAGAAAAGGCTAAATGTCTCACAAAATTACCATTTCCAGAACATATACACTTGTCCAAAAATGCACAAAACAAGTTACTGTAGCTTTATGATGGAAGGAAGAAATATGGCAAAAGCAAAAATGTCTTAATGGATCGAAGTTTAGGAAAAGTTGCTGGGAGGAAATCCAAGGTGTAGAAGGCCTATAGAAGAGCAGTGGAACAGTACAGAAGGACCCCAATAATTACCACATATATTATGTAAAATGTTAATGAATTTGATTTCAGTATATTACATTGTGAGCCCATGGGAACAATGGAACATTGGCTATAAATATATTTGGAAACACTCTGAAACTGTAGAGCCAAACTAGAAAATGTTGACAGTGAACACATCACATGGAAGCATATCAGGTCTTCTTCCCTCAATTAAGTGATTCCACTCCCATTTTCATCAAGAAGCATCCCCCCCTTGCAAGGGGGAGAAATAATTTTCATAGAGATCATGGCAGAGGAGGTGAAAGTTAACTACAATCCTGATAAAAACTGGAGCAGGAGGGAACCTAATGTTGTTTAAATACCCAGTGTGTCTCTAAATGTCATGTACTTTGTCCCTGACTATCTATATTGACATCTGTTCCTGTATTCTATAACACTTATTAAATATATATTGAATTCCCAGAATTATGAAGACCCCACACATTTTGGACATTAATTGATATATTTATTCATGTTGGACCTTAAAAATATACAATTTAAAAAACTGTAACTGGTTTAGTAGAGACATGGGAAATTGCTGCCTGTTTATAATGTCAACTATTTTTCTAGACTGGATCTTGAATTAAAGTCAGGAAAATATCTAGTTATCTGAACAGTCTTATAAAGGACTTGAATATACAATTTAGAGTTAGTTAATAAATGTATTAGAAATATATAGCACTTGCATATGATCAGGACAACAGCAATCATAAGTCCTCATTTTCTTTTGCTTTGTGAAGACAGATGGTTCAGTGGTGAATATTTGTAAAAGTTTATATTTTTCAAAATGTGGCAGTCAGAATAATTTTAGAAAGGGGCTATTCAATTTAATCAGCCATATGTTCAATAACTTTACTTGTTTTGTTCTGTGGAATGGATGTGAGATACACCCGTCTTTCAGCATGAATTTGACATTTTCTTTGATTCCTCCTACACAATTTAAATTTTTCATAAGGTGCTAAAGATGTGACACATTATTACCAAAATGCTGCACAAACCTGTACATAGCCACTCTTAAATGATTTTAGATGAGCAGTGTATAGTTCCTCTCAGTGGAATTTGGTGTTCTTGAAGATCTAATTGACTGGCAGCTTCCTTAGGTCTGCACAAAATAGATCTAAAATTATTTCCATATAAGTTCTCCAAGGAATGTATGTTAATCATCTTTCAGTTGTAGATATGGTAACACGAGTATAAGTGCATGAGTGAAACACTAATTTGTTCTCAAACAAGTACACCTACTGCAAAAACCTTCCTTTGCTTACCAAGCATCTATATATGTAGTTAATTCATGTAATTGATGTACAGTTCTGCTTTCCTTCCTTTACAAACTGAAATGTGAAAATTGTCAGAACTCAGCTAATGATTGCTGAAATAACGGTATCTGGTGGAAAATTTTGTGTGACCTCATCTTTAAGAAAAACCAGAACAATTCTCTTAGACTTCAGGACTTAGACGTCAGTCTTTCAGCTTCTCCTGTTTCTGACAACTGCCAGTTGGATTTTATAGAGGTTCACAAAGTGTGTAGATTATCTAGATCAGAGATGGGCAGGCTCCAAAGAACAACATCATCCCCTATGGCAGCACCCCTCCCCACATAATTTGGTCAAAAACTCATGTTCCCTCAGACCAAGATAAGGAACTTTTGCCCCAGTCTCCTATGCTTATTTCAGAAGATTTCCCCAAAAAACTGGGTTTCAATACTGTAGGGGGATAGGGGTTATACATGAGAGGGTGAGAAGCACAGACTAGGTTAAATGCCAAGTAAGTTAATTGGCTGAAAAAGGTCTGGGTGAGAAAGAGAGAACATGGTGCATTACACACCACCATAAGGGACGTCCTTAGGATGTCCCATTTTGAAAAAGAGGCGTCTCTTCCAGACGCCCCTTACCCTATTACGGACAGAGTCCGTAACAAATGACGGCGGCCATTCCACACGGCCGCCGCCATTTTGACGTAGCGGACACTCTGCATCCGCACGTCGCAGCCCGGAAGTGACACCGCAAGTGTGCGCTTTGGCACTTGCAGCATCTCTTCCGGGTTGCCAGAAGGAGCGTGATTTTCGTGCTCCTTCTTTGTAGCGCAGAGGAGTCACACGGTTTGGCTGCTGTGACTCCTCCGCGCTGCAACCGGCAGCGGCCCAAGACCTCCCCTTTTGGGCGGTCTGTAACGGGCCCAAGAGAGAGAGAGAGAAGGAGGGTAGAACTAAGAGGAAAAACACATGGATTTAAATGAGAGAGAGAACTAAACAAAGAATGCTTTGGAATTTCTCAAACAAACCTGTTTTTAAAATAAAAAGAGGCTAGTCAACCATGTATGCTATGCAACATAAGCATTACTTTTATCCCTCCACAGATTAATTGGGCCATATAGAACACCTGTGCTAAGGAAAGAACTGCATGTCCTTCTTAAGAGTTAAAGGGAATAATAAATAATTTCACATTGCTAAGCAAATAGAGAAAGTGGTGTAGTCACTGGACTATGTCTGGAGCCCAGTGTTCAAATCCCTACTCAGCCATGGAAACCTACTGGGTGACCTTGGGCAAGTCACATTCTCTCAGCCTTAGAGGAGGAATATCTTCTCTCAACGAATTTTGCCAAGAAAACCCCATGATAGTTTCATCTTATGGTGACCATAAGTCTGAAATGACTGGTAGGCAGACACCAGCAAGGAAATAACTCTTCTGTTCCTCTATTTTGCAATGCAATGCAATGCAAGGTGAAATTGATACCACAGATAAAACAGATTTTTCTTACAAAGTGAGAAACATTAATTTCATTAGTATAAATGCAATGAAGTCTGAGCTATTATGCTTGCCTCACAGTGAACATTTTGGGGTTTTTTTGTGTACTACTGAGCTATTTTAGTAGAGAAGGAAATAGTTCATGTTGTGTATCTTTCTCTGTGTGTGTGAATTATATCAACAGCTGTTTTGTAGCAGAACATGTCTTGTGGAACACTTCATTTATCAGCTATAAGGTTGTTAAAAGTAAGACTCAGGGATAGTGCATATTCTCTAATGTGATATTTCTTTAGGCTGATGTATCTCAAATTTCCTTATTTGCTACAAATCGGTTTCCTCTGAAAAGCCTCAACTTGATTTTCTGAAGCCTTTTTTTATAATAGCTGCAGCATCTACAAATTTTTCTGACTTAGCTATAAATTTAGTTTCCTGAAAATTTAACCTGTTCCCTTGCCCTCCATCCAAGATTGGAAATAAAAAGAAAAGTGAGAATCAGGTACATCTAATCTAAGAAATCAAGTTTATTCAATCTTATAGAACAAAATTTCATCACATTTGCAGAATATGGATAATATATAACCACAACAATAACAAAACACTTCTAAATTTACGAGGCTGAACCCAACACATGCATATCAAAGAATCACATTGATTTCTGTAGCAGATGACTTAAAAACACATTAGGTGGCATGACTGTATGACAGTAGATTGATTCTAACATAAAATGCATAGCACTCGATACTTAACCATCTAACATGTTCACTAATGGACAAAACTGTTGTATATTGATGAAAAAGAAAGACAAGTTTGATTACAGATCTCAGACTGGTGCATTGCTTTAAAACGGTCAGCCATTTTTTTTAGCTTGCTGCAGGAAGTGTTATTGGCTTATGCTGGACAAAGAGGGCTGATTCCAGCTTGGGTAAGCTCTTTCCTAAGTAGCAACAGTTTTTTGTTGTAGAAAGAAATTTGAATATTTCTAAATACCAGAAATTAACAGATCTCTCAGTCCTTTCATGCAATAATACAAATCTTGGCAAACTGACCTTTTGAAATGAGTTTCTCAGGAGATCTCAACCAGCGTGGATAATGTAAAAATAATGTTTTAAATCTGCAAAAAAGACTCCCGGAGAACCCTAGCAGTTCTCAGTGCTGAGGTGATAAATGTGTGTCTGGTTAAGGGGAGATTGCCAGATGCTTCCCTGATCCTCTCTGCTTGCCACAAAGTACAGCACGGTCATCTAGGGCAACTTGAGGTGTTTTACAGTTAATTGGGGGAATGTTGTCCCCTGTGGCAGTAGGAAGGGAATACTAGACTCCGCAGCAGCCAAGAAAGGACATTCACACACACAAGGGACACTTGAATGTATGTACAGGGTGACCAGACATCATAACCACAAAGGAAGAGAAGGCACTTTCAAATGTAGGCCATTCAAGAAGAATGTAGGCTGTTATAAAACAAAAGCTAAAAACACTAATAAAAATATAAATTCATGCTTCTTAGTCATGCCCCAAATGGGATTATGGGATTCCTCCTGGACAGAAGGTTGGTGTAGGAAGTGTCCTGGAAAAGGAGGATGTTGGTCACCCTATGTGTGTATGTCCCTAAAAGAGTTTCAGCCATGAGTAATTTCAGCCATGGGTCCTCTACACTGTGGGCTCTGCATGGTTCAAAAAATAATATTGTAGTAATGCTTTGTGAAAATAGTTCCAGAGTGGCAACTATCTACATCTATATCTGATAACATATAGTTTGATTAAGGAAGTATAGGACTGCTCTTTTCCTGCTCTTATTTTAACATTGCTGTGGAGCAGAAAGCTGCCTTAAAACTATACAGCAGGTGTTTTGTTTTGTTTTTTAAGGGTGTTGTTTTATAAGAGATAAAATCCTGTCTCACTAGGAATGTCTAACTTTTGGAGGTTACATTTAATAGTACGAAGTGAATATGTTGCTTTCACTGCTGTGCGTCTCTAGTAATATAATTTGAAGTGCTAGGGCCCTTGCATCCATTTCTGAATCTATTATTAGTTGATTAAATTAACTGGCTGGATCAGTACAGTGAGAAGAGATGCTGTAATGATATTACAGAATTAGTATGCTATGATGAATTGTCAAGAAAAGTAACTGTGACAGCCTTGTGGCCATATGCACTTAGCCATGCAATTTATAGTCATTTGAAAAGCCAAGGACTTTTCAGTTTTGGTTAGGAAATTTGTTCTTTCTCTTGACAGAAGTGGGGGCACATTTGTAAAAGAAGGGGTTTACAATGGGGTTTACATGGTAAAGAGAACAAAAAAAATCAAGAGAGTCTCTTTAACTGCAAGCATTTGGGTGATTTGCTGTGAACAAGGCCTGAGGAAGGATGCCTTTTATTGCAACTGTGGCAATTCCTGCAAATAGATTTATATGATACCATTGTTCCTTTACAGCTGCAGGAGATAATGTTACTCTGGGTGAGATAAAAGTAAATGCAATCTCTCTTCACAGTTTTCTGGCTTATGGAACACTGTAAATCTTGGTATAGTACATGCAGCATATTGTTAACAATACAACTAGGTGGTGATGGTTGCTGTTGTTCCTGGTGTGACTGAAGGTACTTATTACTACATGTTTCCTCCTGCTGCAAATATGTGTAAATCAATTAATATGATTATTGACTGACATCTAGGTTTTAATCATGCTCAAGCAGGTTACCAGCATTATCCACTGAGAAGGATTGGGGGTGCCTCCCCTGATAATTTTGGGGAGAGATGCCCTCCTTGCTCAGTTCACAAGCTGCCTCTGACATTATGAAAGTATAATTATTATTTTTTTCTTTCCTAGCAAGCAGAAATTGTCTTTAGAAGGAAATGTTTCTCCATCCTACCAAATGAATGGGGGAATCACTTTTGCCACTCTTCCTGCTTGTTGGGTGACATGGGGACAATTGGCTGCTTTTCCCACTCAGGGGGCTCTCACATGTGCCAGGAGGAGATGTTGATGACAGTCCCCCACCTCCTTTTGGGACTTTGAGTTCTTTTCAATTGGTTCTGCTTTGGAGGGTTATCCCCCTCCCTATCCCCCTCTTTCTTTCTTTCTTTCTTTCTTTCTTTCTTTCTTTCCTTTTTTAATTTTAATTTTATTCTATTTTGGAAGCAAAACAATTAGGTTTCAGCATGGGATGAGCCAGTGGCATCACTAGGATTGGCATCACCTAATAATAATAATAATAATAATAATAATAATAATAATAATAATAATAATAATTATTTGTATACCGCCCTCTGGCAAACCAATCCGGGCGGTTACCCCCCCCCATTGACTCCCTCCCATATCATGCCATACAGAATCCCTAATAATGGCAATTACGTTGATATATTTAATTTACAGCACTTTATAAATAAAGGATAATAATAATAATAATAATAATAATAATAATAATAATAATAATAGTTACGTGTACAAACACCAGTCTTATTTGATAGTTTTCACAGAGAAAACAGTGTAAATCTGTTTCAGAATAAAAATGGAAAGGGAAAGGAGTGAAGTTGGACCTTTAAGGCTGATTGACTTTAGAATGAGCTGTTGTGGATTTAATCTACTTCTTCAGATGAACTGATGGAATACAGTCCCTCAAGTTATGAGAGACTAGTGGCTCCTTATACAAGGACAGAACTAATAAAAAGTCAGATTTGAATGAACCTCTGCTTGAGCAGGAACTTTTCTGTTGGCTTTAGTGGTGGTGTACCTCTTAACCATATTCCCAAATCACACATGTAAATAGTTTAATAAATAAAATAAACATTTAAAAAAATAGAAATAGATTATAGCACTGCACTGTTCCTCTCAAAGTGTAACACTATGAAGTAGTGATTCTAAAGCAAAATTCGTAGGATAAATAGCATCCCTATCCACCCAAGATTGATTTGCTTTGAGGCAGACTAAGACTAAAATTTTCACTAGTGGTTGAATTAAGGGCACCAAAGGAAATGACTAGATTGCTGTTCCTGAGTCCTTCCTCTCCAGAAAAGGGGATAGATGAATCTGAGAGATGAAATATTAATCAGAAATATTTATCAATGAGATTTTTGACAAAAATTAAATTAAAGCAGTTCACCTCTTCTTCACCTCTTCTTCGTGGGTATATAGCTATATATATCCAAAGGTTCCTCCCCCTTATTTATTTATTTATTTATTTATTTATATTTACTAATTCACCTTAAATAATAAGTTATTGTCACACTCTAAGTCAGAAATACATTTGAGGCAAAACACTTGTATTCCTCTAATTCAATAATATCAGCATTGTAACTGTGTTTTTCTTTAGTGGTGATGATGTATCGTGTGTGTGTGTGTGTGTGTGTGTGTGTATGAAAATTATGTAGCAACATTTTACATATCTTCCATCTTAATAATACAAGGAGAGGTGCACAATCCATGGGCTTTTGGCTGCTCCCTCTTTACCATTTTTGTGTCTCCCCATGGTTCAAGCCCAAACTAACTATGTATCAGCAAAAACTGATGTCTTTTTGTGGAGAGCAAGACTAGCTGGGTACATGCCTTCATTCCAAAGTCTCCCAGAAGACTATTAGCCTTTGAAACAAGGGCCCGTTCTAGACGGGCCTTTAATATGCCCGTCACGTGCTAGGGGTTGGCCAAGGACCTAGCATCCATATACACATGGGCGCCGCCATTTTGACATGCCGGACGCTTAGCGTCCGCATGTCCTCCTGCGCTTGCGATGTCATGAGTGTGCCATTTACGCTTTTTGTGGCTTCTTTTTCCACCGCCAGGAAGCCTCCCCCTTTGGAGGCTGAGGCTTCCCGGCGGCGGAAATGGAGGCAGTGGCCAAGGTTTGCCATATACCTTCTCTTCAGTGAAAATAACATTTTCCAAAATGTTCCCAAGTGCTCTGCTTTCACTGGAAACATGACAGTAGTGCCAGAAACACTACTGCCCTTGGAAATAATGTATGGGCACCCACCACTTCTTCTTCTTTTTTTTCATCCATGAAGTTGCCATTTTTGCCACCATTTGGGAAAAATTTTGGTAAACTGGTGTTCCTAAGAAGGTTTTTAGGAGGTGGTCAGATTTACCTCCAGCAGCATTAGAAGTTGTCCATTCCTGGTGTAATATGTGTAGAATACTTGTAATGGAAAAAGATTTCAGGACGTTGCCTAAGGAATAGTCTACCAAAGCTACCAGTGAAGGTGGTTTGCCTTTGAAGTTGGTTCATTGCTGAAAAACCCAGTAAGCAACTGAATGCTTTAATGTTTTCCACAAATGAAAAAAAAAAACCTAAAAGCTTCCATGTACGTCATGAAACCTCTACAGTTAAAGTTTTCACTGTCAGCAAAGGAAAATGAATGACTTTCAGCTTTAAAGTTTAAATGCCCTGCTCAGCGGGAGTCCAGAGAGATTTGTTCAGCTGAAATGAGCTTATAATAAAGCTTTCTTCCAAAGATAAGTAAAGACAACATTCAGTAGTTCTATTCTCCCTTACCAGAAAACACAAATAGGTTTTCCATGTGTTATGATGCTGTTACTGCCTCTTATGTGGTATGTTGGAATTCACACTGATCTACTTTCAGTACTGATAGTCCACCGTCTTATTCCAGCTTTTTAGATACAAAGAAGACAGGACTGAATTTTAACAGAGCCTCTTTAAAAGAATGTGAGAAATAGCTATGTATCTATACATCCTTGATATAGAGATAGATGTAAGATACAGTTAATCAATACACATATACACATACATGTGTGAGAGAGAGAAAGAGTGAGAGAGAGGAAAAGAGAGAGGGGTGTAATAGTTTCAGCACTGGACTATGACTTTGGAGAGTAGGATTCTATTCCCAGTTCGGCCATGGAAACCAATTGGAGGAGTCACACACTCTCAACCCCAGAAAACTTTTTGATAGGCCGCCATGAGTCAGAAAAGACAACACACAACATCATCATGTGTGTGTGTATGAGGGTTTGAACATATATTAAATATCTATGTATTGATATATACATAAATTTAATCTCATTATTTTAATATGTTTATCATTATCATATATGAGAGAGAGAGCATCATTCATCTCTCTCTCTCTCTCTCTCTTTATATATATATATATATAATGTTAAATATTATAAAATATAAAATTAGATAGATCTTTCTGCAATTCCTTTCAAGAGTTTATGTTAAAATTCAGTCAAATTACTCTTAGATAGATAGATAGGTTACAAAATAAATGATTTAACTTCACTATGTTCTCAGGCTTTACCCTATAATCTCTAAATCCTGAAACTATCCCACAGATTTGTTCATACTTCATTTGATGAAGTTGTCTGTGTATGTGTGGGCCTCCTTTTGTGCTTGAATCAGTTGTTTAGGATGTAAGTTATGACGGGAAACATTGTCCATTCAGCTGGTTTGTGTTTGTTTATCATGGGGTTTTCAGGGCTCCTAATGAGCTGTTAACAAGCTGTCAGTTACAGAGCTCATGCAAATCAGCCACAGAGACGTTGAGGGATTGATGTACCTAGTGTTAAAGTCCTGGTCTCAAAATGCTATGGGATAAATTGTTCTAATTTCAATCACTGTCCTTCCCAGTGTGCTCTCTTTTGTGCCAGGAAAGCATTTTGCTTGGCAGTTTTGTTTAAATAGAATACATAGTTAAAATAACAATTAGCCAAATGAACAGTGTTAAATATAAGTAGTGTTTTGTTTTGTTTTGTTTAAAATTAAATCAGCTGCTATTGAGAATGTGATAGCACTAAATGTGATGCTTTAACTTTTGGTTTGAGAGCCCGCATGGTGTAGCGGTTTGAATGTTGGACTCACTCTGGTGAGCAGGGTTTGAATTTGCACTCTGTCATGGAAACCCATTGAGTGACCTTGGGCAAGTCACATTCTCTCTATCACAGAAGACAGCAAGGACAATATCCATCTGAAGAAAGATAACCCAAGAAAACCTGACAAGTTTGCCTTAGAATTGCCTTAAGTCCACCCAAAATTTTTTGAATGTGCACAACAACAACAACAGCAGCAACAACAACACTTTTGTTTTGGATTTGGTCATATTTCTAGCTCATTTTTCTAGCGTCATTTTCCCCAACTTTTCTCCATAGTACAATTTTTTCATCATTCACTTTATATACACCTTAAAAAGTCAGCTGTGGTCCTGTTTGCTTATGCTCCAGTTTATTTGCCATTCATAAAGGCCTTTAATTTATTTATCTAACAATTTAAGTGATTTATATCTCACCTTCAGTGATTCCCAAGATAGCTTACAGAAGGCTGCCACAAACCTTTTCAGGAGCAGTTCTGCTCTCCATAAGAAAAATGGAAATGAAGAGAGACAAATGCACAGATGTGAATTGGAAAAGAGCTCTGAAGGGAATTTTTTTTCTTCCCCCAGAAACATCAAAATAGTTTGGTAACAAGGGCAGGAATATAAGTATATTATTGCCCAGGCCATCATCTGGATAGATGGATTGGCATAAGTCAGTCTCTATAAATGTCAAGGACCCTTCCTCTAGCCAAGCTCCTAAGCATGCAAAGTCATCTTGGATTCACAGAGCCCTTTTAGGTCTCTTAGGAACAGAGATGTGAAGACATCTTGCTAAATTATTTGTTCTTGACCAGACAGGCTGTCTTGACACATCAAGATGCCCTGTCTCAACACCTTCACAGCCTTTGAGAGTTTGTTAACCTCTGTGAGATTTCTCACATTCAGTGGAACATGCTATTTCTTCAGGGAAAATCAACTTCACTGTGAGGACAAAACACTGAACACCTTTTTAAAAATCTTTGTGCAAAATTATGCCCCCATATCATACCAGTTTGTCTTCCATTTATAAAACACTGCATGGGGATGAAAAGAATATTCATGCTTATTCATTTCTAGGCTGAGAAGTGGCTTTCCAGACACTTAGGAGCATAATACAGTGAAGAGAATTTAGAATAGTTTTTGCCTGCTATTCACATGTCCTGAAGGGTTTTGGGATATTATTTTGCACAAAAATACAAATGTTCTTTTTGCACTAGAATTGTTGAATTTTGCGCAGGTTGTAATATATAAAGACTTAAGCGGTAATAGTAACATATTATTAAACTTAGAACCCAAATGGATTAGACAGTCAGGTTGATCTATAGGGGAATTAGTATTTTGGGTAAATAATAAAGATATATTAAGAGTTTGTAAGTGATAAAGATGAAAAATTTGAACAGATAAATAGCTGAGGAAGTAGGAAAGATGATTGTAATGGACTATTCTTATGTTATATGTATGATATTATTTTGTATTTTGTATCTTTTATGTTTTATAATAAAAAATAAAAAAAAGAATTGTTGACTTTTGTATGGTAAATGTTTCAAAACAGACACATGTGGGTGTATGTGGGTATGAAAGATAGTTGTTTTCTATACAAAAAGGCAATCTTACACAACAAAAATCTTGTGCAAAAACTAAATGTATTGGTTATGTAATATTGCAAGATTTTTGTTGAGCAAGATTTTTGTTATATAAAAATGTTCTGTACAAAATTTTGGTAGTAAAAAAGATGTTTTTCCAAAACTACGCATGGCTATCTGGAAATAGTGTTTTTGCACAAAACCCACACTTCCCATACAATAAAAGCACTCCTAGATCCAACATTTTCACAAAAAAAAGTATGTGCAAATGCCAGGAAAGAAATGTGCAAAATATCTACTTTCTCTGAAAACCCTAGAAACTATTGTTTCTCAATGTTGAGAATAAAATAGTCATATATTATATGTTGACATGCCTACCACATATATTAGCATCCCTACCATATATACAAGTATAGAAGAGATAACTGGCTGTTTAAAAAATAAACAAGGAAGCATTCTTCTAGTCCATTCAACAAGGCAGCAGCTACAGCAGTTTAGCTGCTCGGTTTGTGTTATTTGTACAGTTTGTAGCTTGTAATGTGTGCACAGGAATCCTTCTTGAAAATACAAAAATTCCTGTCAAGAGTGTTCTTATATATTTCAAATGACAGTGAGGCAAGCAAGAGTTCTGACCACATAGTGGGTGGCATCACAGCATTTCTGTTGCGTGGCATTTACATGCACGACACTGCAGAAAAGCTGGCACCACGGTGGAAATTTTTCTGCCACTTTTTGAGCCATAAAAATGCTGGATTGGGAGCATGGTGTGCGGTTGCCGTGCCCCCAATCTGGTGCTCAAAAGGGCAGCATAGAGCCGCCCCTTTACTGCCATCTATTTTGGCCCTTAGTCAGCAACTGTGAACATAATGGGAACATACACCAAACAGAGGTGGGGAATCCTTTTCAGCTTGCCATGGAATCACACTGCTGTCCAGCCTGGACAAGTGAGTGGAAAGGTCATTTGGATTCCCCCCCCCCCCCATGATAGGCCTACAGTGGAAAGGAAGTGGAACATACATTTGGTGTAAAGCTAAGCATTACAAGACGTGTCTTCATTAGTTATGCCATCAACCCATTTTTGGCCTTCCCCTTCCAAAGCAAAACAGTGTACACACCCAAAGACCCAAATGATTCTGCTTGCTTCTTTAGCAGACTTGAATTGCAAGAGAACATTTACGTTGACATTTGCTGCAGCTGTTATTAAACTAATAAATATGATTTAAAAATAATTTATAAATGCCAAGGCAAATGTTTTCCTAAAATCATTTCAGATTGTTTTTTTCCTCACACCAACACCCTACCTCTCTCAATGAATGTTATAAGCATCTCCCATGATGTCCTTTTCCAGGCATAATCTCCCTTGGTTTTCCAACAGTTTTTTCATCATTTTTCTTTACCCAGAAAAATAGGAAAAAAGATGGAAGAGCTGCATAGTGTTTTCTAATTGCTAGCATAGAGAGCCCTCCATCTTGAAATACACTCAGTATGAGCAGCCAGGAAAATAATCTTTTGTTTAATCACTGTTACATCTGTGCCTTTTCTGCTGCCCTTAAACCCACTGAATGTATTATTGTGATTGCCAAAAGAGAATACCGTAGTCATGGCATACTTTAATTTCTGTATTAGTACTCAGTGTGTGTGTGTGTGTGTGTGTGTGTTGAGTATATTCCCATCCACTGCTTTTCTCTAACTCTAACAACTCTTTGTCAATGTCAGTTCAATATTATTCCTATTTAGTCCTCATCATGGATGTTTGCACCATTTTGACCCTAGTGACTTGAATATTTCTCATTTTTGTTTCACACTGCAGTATTTTCCCCCCTTTTCATCTTTTTTGATAATTTTAAACAAAGTGGAATTTGTTTAACTTTGCTGTTGAACACAACATTACTAATGCTTTATGAGTGCTTCTCAGATTCAACAAGTTTTATTCAACAGTAAACTATCTGGACAAGGAATAACGATAATGGGAAGAGGGCTACATTCATTGCTTAGTAATCTTAACATGTAGTCTTCATTTTTAAAAAAATAAACAAAGAATAACAAATTTGTTATAGTAAAATAAATGATATATTTCATAAGAATGAAGGGCCCCATTTCATCCAGTTTTGTGCAAGAATTTTATTCTGTTCTGTTTTCATCAGCTAATGACTATCAGTGGAATGATGCTGTTCGTTTTTTAAAGCTGTGTTTTTTAAATTGCTGTTAATTTATTTATTTTTGAAATCATTATAATTTATTTAATTTTTGCCTAACTGCTGTTTTAGTAGTTTTTTTGTGGGTATTTTGGACTATGTGGCCATGTTCTAGAAGATTTTCTTCCTGATGTTTCGCCAGCATCTGTGGCTGGCATCTTCAGAGAACTGTTATGCTGTTTTAGTCATAACTAGAGTAGGGAACCTATTGAATCCATTGGTTGCATCTACATGTTGCCATTCAACATTTGAATTAGTGGGCCTCTTCTAGTTGGAACTAACCAACAGCCTTTGAGTGTTAGAAATATCACCTTTTGTCCATTTTTATCTGTACTTGGTTTTAGCCTTGTTTTAAGCTTTCTTGGGTTCCAGTCATTGGAGAAAAGTGGGCATGTCAGACAAACACTGATTATTATGCCTTTTCTTAAATCAAATGTTGTTTGTTGTTATTTGCCATCAAGTTGACTTCAACATATGATAATCTTATGAATGAGAGCCTTTCAAGAGTCATCAACTGCCCTGTTCAGGTTTAGCAAAGTCAATACCACTTCCTTGATTGAATCAAACCAACTGACATGTGGTCTCCCTCTTTTGCTACTGTCTTCCACATTACCAACCATTATCATGCTTTCTAGTGAGTCACTTCACTTTATGGCCAAAGTATGACAGCCTTAGTTAGCTTCTTGTGAGCTGAGGCTTGATTTGCTTTAAGACCTGTTCATTCATCTCTCTAGAAGACCATAGTATCTATAGAATTCTTCTTCAACACCAGACTTCAACTTAGTTTACTTTCAGTTTTCTTCACTGTCCAGCTTTGATAACCATACATAGAAATCAGAAATACTATGACCTAGGCAATTCTGACTTTGGTATTTAGTGATATGTCTTTACACTTGAGAGTGTTAGCTACTTCTTTCATAGCTGCTTTTCCAAGTCTTAATCTTCTTTTGATTTCTTGGCTATAGTCCACATTTTGATTAGTTACTGAGCCAATGTACAGGAAATCTTTATCTATTTAAATGTCTTCATTACCTGCTTTAAATTTATGTAAATCCTGTGATCATTATAATCCCAATCCATATTAAAATCAATATTACTTAAAATTGATTAGATATTAAAGAACAAGAGGAGCAGGACATTTGGGAGAAAATATTTCTCACTCTTAATCCCCCACAACTATTCAATAACTTACAAAATATTCAATAGTTTGCACACTATATCAATGAAACTTGAATATAAACTCTGAAAGAATAAGGAAAAGATGGAAGTAGTTATATGTACTTGCAGTTTTTGTTCAAATAAATCAAGGAACTAGAAAATGCAACATAAATGATAGTAAAAGACAAATAATAATTTACACAGTCTTCAATGAAGAACAAGTTTTGTTAAATGGAAGTTGGAATTAGGTAGATTTTCTATCACAAAGCAATTTATTATTATTATTATTATTATTATTATTAAGCTTTATTTATATAGCACTGTAAATTTACACAGTGCTGTACATACAATTTATTCATATGTTTGTTGACAGTGGCTGAATTATGTATTATACAGAATGTGGAGGGGACAAGTAAAACCAAAACACTATATCCTGCAATAAGTAACTACATTTTGGAATATAATTAATGGGGGTGGGACAAAATGAGTGAATGTGTGCAGAAAGAGATTAGTGCCTAATAAGTATATGCACTGCTTTTTGGAAACATGTGCACCATTCTGTAGAATGAAGCCTTCAAAATATTGGAAGATACCAGGAATTCAGGTTGATCTATATGCTTCAGTAGAGTAGTTATCACTCTTTTGCCACTGGTGGCTTCTTAAGGTAAGTGAAAAAGTCCAAGTATTGTTATCCTCCTGAGAGAGAAAGATGATATTTTCATCTCCCATCAAAGACATAACAGACAGAATGTCATCATCTCCTTGAACTCCCACCTCACTGAAATACCCATTTGATTTACACAAGTGCATGGATTTATGTGGGTGGTGTCCAATGTTATTTGGTGGAAAGGGAGTTCAGAAATAGCTCACCTCAGCAGGAGAAGAATACTATTTTTTTTCCTTGAGTTTTTCTTGTACTGAGCCAGGGGGACCTAGAAACAGTGGTACACACTCTGGTAACCTCTCGGTTGGATTTCTGCAATGCGCTCTACATGGGGCAACCCTTGTACCATACCCGGAAGCTGCAATTAGTGCAGAATATGGCAGCAAGACTGGTCACTAATACATCTAGGAAGAGTCATATAACACTCGTCTTAAAAGACCTACATTGGCTGCCTATTCGCTTCCGGGCGCAATACAAGGTGTTGGTTATAACCTATAAAGCCCTAAATGGCTTGGGCCCAGGGTACTTAAAGGACCACCTCTCTCCGTACAATCCGCCCCGCACACTCAGATCCACCGGGCAGCATTTATTAAGAGTTCCGGAGGCTAGATTGGTTAATACCACTAGAAGGGCCTTTTCCATCTCGGCCCCAACCCTCTGGAACTCGCTGCCCATCGAGCTCCGTTCAGCAACCTCCCTGGCCCAATTTAAGAAGGGGCTAAAAACATTCTTTTTCAAGCAGGCTTACCCCTGATTCTTTGCCCTGAGAGTCCTCTTCCCCCCTCTGTCAGTTGTTTGTGATCTGGCACAAGTTCTTTTATTACTGTTTTCATGGTATTGTTTTTATAAATTGTATTGAATATTGCTGTTAACCGCCCTGATGTTTCGAAGGGCGGTATATAAATAAAGTTATTTATTTTATATATTATTTATTATTAGACCTAATTCTTCATTTCAACAACAAAGGATAATTCACTCATTATTTGTTCAGCTCTTATATAAGTTAGAAAAAAGCAACCTGAGTATAATACTGTATAACATTGTCGTGTTATTTCTTGTTGTTCTTCTGGATACAGCCAAAATACTTTTTAAAATAAACTTTCCACAAATAAGCCCTCTGTCTCCTATTTTAAAAAAAAAATAACCCTAATAATTTTCCAAGAAAGCTATTTGGCACCCACAAAATGCTGAGAAAAAGCAATATATGTCTCAATTCACAGGAAATACATTAACAAACGCTGGCAAAATGAACATTGCTATGCCCACAGTTAACCAAAAATGTTATGGAACCTTACTTGTACAGTGACACTTTCAAACTCTGACCATTTTAATGCCCAGTTCCATTAGTTTAGATATTTCTTTGAATATATTTGAAGTCTCTTTTATAAGTGCCCTATGTAATTGGGTGTCAGCACCTTCAACCACCATACTGCTCACCCCAACTGCCTATCATTTATTGGAAAAAATTAAAAAACCAAAAGTCTCAATACATTTCCTTGGGAAACACCCACTATCTTTATAGAAAGATGAACACATTATTATCAGGACCTTATTCTGAATTTTTTAAAAAAATCTCTCCACTATTACAATGGATATATATATATATTTTAAATGGTTTAACTGCATTTTAACAATAATCTTTTGTATGTTTATATTATGTCCTGCTTGTTTAGGTGTCATAAATTGTCTTGAGACCCAATCCTGTGGGGAAAGTAGAATATAAAATGGACAAGCCAACAAAATGGTATCTAGGCATTATGGTGTTTAAGCTGATGGATGATTGATTTACTAAAATATTATCTTCAAAAGCAAAAAGCTCCACCAGACACATAAATAGCTTGAATTTCAGAATTCCTAGAATAAAAGATGAAAGTACAGGTGTCTTTTGGTTTTACTTTCATAGCTGGTTCTGTACAAGAAATCTGACTGTTGTGAAAGCACATCATTCGGATATGGTGTGCTGGAATTTACATATTTTTTAATGAAATGTAGTCATCAACAAATGGTATCACATCTGGCATCACTGCACATTTTTTGAGTTGTTACCTCATCTAAGCATATACTATTTTGAGTTAGTTTTGAATTTTGATAGTTTTTTTTAAGTTTTATTTTGCTTGCATTTTTTTTATTTTTAAAATAAAATAGGAGACCCTACTTTTCAGAAAATAGCAATTCCAAGAAGCAACATATATTACAGTCCAATGTAGAGTTCTTAGCAATGAGTGAGTGGTTACTCACTCCAGTACATGTTTGTTTAGAAATAAGGCCCACTGTGTTCAGCGAGGCTTATTCTCAAGAAAGTGTTCATAAAACTGGATTCTTAAACTACAGTTGGCTATCCACATTTTGCAGATTTGATTATTCACATATTTGATTAATATGTTCTTGCCACGAATCTTTAAGTTCTCAGGTGGGACTCTGCTGGTCGTTGACCATGGCATTGTGTTGGAGGACCTAGAAATTCCTAGAGAGGTGTTCTCTCAATTAAAAAATGAATAGTGTTTTCTTATTTGTATTTCTTCCACTTTCACAGGGGTTCTGTGCCCCTAACCCAAGGAATGTAGAGGCGCCTCTCTCTCTCCCTCCCTCCCCCCCTCTCTTTCTCTCTCTCTCTCTCTCTGTGTGTAGGGATGTGTGTAAAGGTGTGTGTGTGTGTGTGTGTGTGTGTGCATGTATGTAGTTTGTTCTAGTTATCACAACAAAGTGTTTGAAAAGCAGTTAGCTATGAACACAGACACACAGAGACTTTACAGAGATTTCACAGTCTAATTACAGATTTATTTTTTACAAAAATTAACATCAACAATCATTTCAAGCCTATTTCAAGCCTAATTTAAATACTATATTCTACCATGAAGTAGTAGATGTTAATCATATTTACTCAGAAGTCTGAATTCTCACATTTCTCTTTTGAGGAAAAAAATGGTGAAAAGCAAATTTCTCCTGTTGCTTATTAGGTCAGTAGAGGTTCTTCCGAAGAGGAGGGATATATTGTACCAATCAATGGACCAAAGAGCAAAGCATCCGGCCTAAAGAGGCACAAGAGGAACCCTCCCTTCTCTTTTATTTTGTGTGGACCAATTAGATGGAAGAAAAGCATTGCCAGTACCTTCTGTCAGTATAGCAGCCTGAGCTCTGCTGGGATCTGCAGTGCATCAGAGGTAGCTTTTGAAATACCCCTAAAGGAGGCCAGTTGTCAGAATTAATCATGAGACATTAAGTATGAAGCTGTCTTCCCTGAAGTAGATCAAAAATGCATTCTGTGTATGAGCAAAACTGCAATGTGGTAAATATAATATGACTAATAGTGGCTCGAGATGATACCTCAAATTCAGCTATAAATGTTAATAAATGTTATGTTTATAATACAAAACATAATTCCACAAAATACTATTCCAATTTTGTTCTTTTTTGTCTGACATAGCACGCTACTTTAAAACTGCATTCTTTTGCAAACTATGCCAGGTTCACTTGACTGTGTTGTGACTTTTTCATGAGACATACTTCAAAGTTGATGAGTAAATGATCAGTGCTAAATCCACTCATTAGCATTCTGTTTATTTTTTCATCTCTTTGAAGGAATCATCCAAATGGTTAGGGCGCTTATTTTGTTTTGATTCCTTAGTGGAAAACTGTATTCACATAAGTAAGCATGAACTGAGTTAGCTATAAATCATTATTTCTCAGATGACCAGTGTCAGCAGGAATCTCATATACTTCACTGCTGGAGTTAAATTTCCAAATTCATTGAGTAATAATTGGTGCTGCTTTTAGTAAGCAAGAGCTCTTGCTTCTTTCTGATTCAGTTAATTTTTAAATGGTACTTACCCATCAACAAGTGTAATTTTCCCATAACTGTCTGCAGAAACAATTAAATTATGGTTCTCCGGCATACTAGAGAATAAACATTTTTGTTATTGTTATTATCTTTATTGATATGCCACTTTCCCTGCAAACTCAAGGCATCTTAGAAAATAAAATATATACAGTGGTATACAATGGTAGTAAAACATATGAAAAGTTAACATTAAAATGTTATTAAAGTGTCAATGAGATTAAAACTATTTTTAAAAGTAGCTTCAAAACAGTCTAGTTAAATACAATAAGTATCCTATTAAAGATGCTTTATAAAAAGAAGAGCCAGTTCATAAAAGTCTATTGGAATACAATAAAGGTTTTGCCTGATGATGGAAGCACTGCAGCAAAGACAGCAGTCCAACCTCCCTGGGGAGGGAGTTCCAGAGATTAGGATCCTACTGTTATCTCCACTCCCTTCTTGTTAAATTGTCCACTGCACAGATTGTCCACTGTATCTTGTTAAACTCTCCATTGCATCATTTAAGTGACCATCTTTTAAAGGATGAGCAAACATTGCTCAAAGTGGAAACACAGAGAAGGTACTTTAGCTCTTTTATATGGAACAAATCTGACAAAAGGATTACTAATGCCAATGGATAAAATAACAAGCAACACTAGTTTATGTGGACTAAAATCATAATAAGTATCCATGTTGTATTCATTGCGGGATATTGTCCTGTTTCCTTAGGTGGCAGAGAGCAGGAGGTCAGAGTAAAGGTCCAGACTGCAAAGCCTAGTTGGATATCAGGAACCCAAATGAGATTATCACAGACATAGTCCAAAATACCATTCCAAGGGTCTAGTAACCAGAGTCCAATTCAAGTTATCAGAGAGATGTGAAACACAGTAGTAGCAATAATCTCCAGGATGGATTGTCAGCCACACTGAAGTGAAGCAGTTGGATCCTTTTAAGGAGTCTTGGGCCTGTTACAGACTGCCAAAATAAAGCTGCTTCGGGTATCTTTAGAAGTATGCTATTTAAATGAAGCATGCATCCCAAGAATCCGGAAGCTGCACCAAAAGCTGCACTCCGGTGCTTAGGAATGGAGTGTGGCTTTGGTGCGACCTCCGGACTTTTAGGATCCATGCATCATTTAAATAGCATACCTCCAAAGAGACCCGAAGCAGCTTTATTTTGGCAGTCTGTAGCAGGCCATGGAGTGCCTCAGATGTTGTCCATTAGCCATCCTCTTGGTCTCCAGCTGGGATGAGCATCTCAGGAATTCCTTGGCATGTCATCTCTCAGCAGGCCCTGGGACTGGCATGGTAAGCTCTGTATCTTCATCCTCGGGTGTCTTTCTTGTCCTCTGAGGCTGCAGGGAAATCCCCCAGCCTAGGGTACTCTCCTGAACTTCCAGGTACCCCCCAAGTCTGTCTCTGCCTCAGACTCAGAGTCCCTATCTTTCTTAGCCCGAGGGCAGTCCATTAGTTATATAGTTTTGCTTCAGGACAAATGTATATTATTTTAATTATCTGCTGTGTGTCATTCTTTAAAAAGGCATAAATGTGCACTGTAGAGAACACATGTTTGTTGATGTGTGCCTTCAAGTCATTTCTGACATATGGCGATACTAAGGTGAATGTAGCAATAGCAATACAAGTACATTTCTATACCTCTTATCAGTGCACTTAGGCACTCCCTAAGCAGTTTACAATATGTAAGCTAATTGCCCCCAACAGGCTTGGTACTCATTTTAGCAACCTCAGAAGCATGCCAGGCTGAGTTGACCCTGAGCCCCTGGCTGATATTGAACTCACAATCTTGCGACTGTGAGTGAGTGGCTGCAGTACTGTCATTTAACCTCTGCGTCACCAGTGCTGCCTATCATGGGGTTTTCTTTGCAGAATTTGTTCAGATCCCTTGCCTTTCTCTGAGGCTGAAACAGTATGACTTGCCCAAGATTGCCCAATGGATTTCTGTAGCCGAGCAAGAATTCAAACTCCAGTCTCCCAGTGTCCTAGTTGAACAATTAAACCACTGCACTATGCTGGCTTGTGTACACAGGATCAATTTGAAAGAGGAAGGTACATATTTATTGTTCTGAATCAATGGGCTCTTTCACATGGAGGAGGCAAGTGTCATTAAAAAGTGATTAAATCATGCTAACAGCATGACTGGGGGGAAGTTTACAACACCCCCGCATGCTTCTCTGGGACGTGTCCCATGCATAAACTCTAATAGACATATCATTGGGTAATAATGGGAGTTTTCATTATTACCCAGTGACGCATCCATTACAGTTTACACACAGAACACAAATGGGAGAAGCACACAGGGGTATTAATTTTTTTCCCCCATCACGCTATTACTACGATTTAATCACGTTTTAATGATGCTTGCCTCCTTTGTGAAAAAGTCCAAAGTAACTTTTTTTTTAGCAACATCTCATGCTGGCCTTGAAGATATGACCACCAGTGCAATTTCCATATTCTCCCCCTCTCCCTCTCCCTCTCCAACACATAACTTTCAGGACTGAAAGCATACACAGGATTGCTAATTCCCATTTATATAAAATGGCAGAATAATGCTTCTTGAGTTAGCCTTGCTTTTAATAGGATTCAATACTTCGTTGAGGAGTGGATAGTATACCAGAAACACTGAAGACTCCAAAACATATAAACACAAACTGTTTACTTTTTAAACAAAATACAAAAATAAGAACACAAATAATTTCAGAATTCTCTTCTGATGTGAGGAGTATGTGGCTGTTTGGCACCAATGTCCTGCAGCTGAATTTACCAATGGCATTCACATAATCATATTGCAGAAAGGACATAAATTAATACTGGTCCATTATGGGGAACTAGAAAGTCCCATTTATTCAGCAACAATAACTTGCAATTTATTTCTGGGAACCATCAATTTTGGTGCAACCAAACCATTACCTGATGAAAAGCTGTTTCAATTCTCCCACAATTGACCTGTCATCTGTATCCCTCACTACTATTGAGTTACAACAGGGAATGATGATTATTTTGAAAGTCCCTTATCTTTTCTTCAGCCTTATCATTACCTCAGTCAAGTCCACTGTCCTGCAAGACTCTTAAGGTGTCTAAAGGTGTATGGTGTTTTACAAGCCTCACAATGTCCAGTTAGAAACCTAACCATCTATTGAGATGAGAGCAGCTGAGCTGGGATTTGGTTCAGTTCACTGGATTTCACCATAAGTATCCAATAGTTTGTAGCAAAAAAAGTATCAGTTGCTCAATGATAAGATCGTTATCTACTTTCTATTATCTCATTATACAAGGCATAGGATTGGAGAATGTTATCAACAAGAGTGGCAGTTATGATTATTCAATTAAATGGATAGGCCTACAATTTAGGATAGACAAAGGAAAGCACATTGCTTCATACAATATATTAATTGATGTTACTATACTTTACTCAAAATATAATTTGTGGAATATATACAAGAAAAAGTTGAGGAGATTTGGTTATGGCCACGGTCTTAATCTTTAAAGGAACACTAGACAAATTCATGGAAAATATACCTGTTCATAGCTAAATATCCAGGAATAGCCGTGTTGGCCATATGACAAAGCCAATAACATAAAAAAATGCACCAAACAGTGATACCTTTATTGGAACAACCAAAATACATAATATACATGCTGCAAGCTTTCAAATCTCCACTGGCTTCTTCATCAGGTAAAAGTAAAGGTATTCCCCATTGATAAGGTTGTCAAGTCATGTCTGACCATAGAGGGTGGTGCTCATCTCTGTTACTAAGCCTAAGAGCCAGTGTTGTCAGAGACTACTCTGTGATCATGTGCATGATTGCACAGAATGCTATTTACCTTCCCACCCGAGTGATACCTATTTATCTACTTGCATTTGCATGCTTTCGAACTGCTAGATTGGCAGAAGCTGGGACTAGTGACAGGAGCTCACCCCACCTTGCAGCACCTGGGCCTTGAACTGCCAACCTGCCAATATTGCAATCAACAGAGTCAGTATCTTAACCACTGGAGCTGCCACATCCCTTCATCAGGCAAGGTGTTAAAAATCATACAGGAGAAAAATAACTGAAGATGCTAGTCATAGACTTGCATTTTACTGTTTTAATTCTTAGTTCAAATGGTATGGAGGGGTATAGCTTGCATACTGGCATCTCATTCTTCTGGCCATATGGCTACTGGGAAAGTTGACATTCATTCGCAACACACACAAAAAATGCTTCCTTTGCAATCCAGTATGTCTCCATTCTCTGTGAGGCCACAGGCCCCCTTTTTAAGGCAGAGGACACTGAATTTCTCGTGAAGCTTTCATGCTTTTGCATGGTCTTGAGGTAAAAAATGCCAATGCAGTCCCAGTTGTAGAGGGAAAAAAACCACCTTAGTTGGAGGCAGAAACCTCAGTGATGGATATACAGAACTAAAGGGGGAAATAGTCAGAAAGTTTGATAGTGGATAAGATCAGTTTAATATTATATTTACAGACAGTTGACGTGTTTTGGAGTCTTGCTTCTTCTGCACAAGCTAACCAATCAGAAAAGAGTGAACAATATAGCTTTCCATTGTTATCTGAATACAAAACACTTTGGAGATTATTGCATTGCCCTTGCTCCTGGCGTAGATGCAGGATGTAACTTTAAGAAGGCAGATCTTATTGCATTCACCTGTTACCAGGTACAAGGCAGCCCATTTGCAAGCCGGGCTTCTGCCATAACTTTTCAAGAATGGGAAAATCCTGTTCATGAAAAGATGCAAGAGAAGTCGAGAGAACCCTGGGTTGCAAGTGGGCTGCCTACTGTCTGACAATGGGTCAATGTGATAAGATCCACCTTCTTAAAGTTACATCCGGCATTTATGCTGGGAGAAAAGACAATGTGATAATCTTCTTACTCTCTAATGTTGGGATACATTTATGATGATGTGTTTCCCAGAAAATGTCAGGATACTGCAGCAAATAGAACACTTGACTACATGGACCCTAGGACTGAACTGATAGGGATGTGTACACACACGTTCAGATATGTTTCGGACCATTATCTGCAGTTCTGAAAGTAATATAATTTCTCTTGGACTCGTTTGGAGCCAGGATACCCTGAACACATTTCAGTATCTAGAAGCCAAAGATTTCTGTCTCCCACTTGCTATCATTCTGTACACACCCATCTCATACCAAACATACTCACATACACACAAATAAATGTAATTCCTTTTCCCGAGGAAAATGAAGTCACTGCCTACAGATAAATTTCATACATACAAAAGCTCAACTAAATGCCATCCAAATTAAACATCTGATGGATAAAACTAAGATTATTTTTCAGCAGAGGAATAGCGGAATGCTATTTTTCTTGGGGCTAGGGGGACTCTAGTTAACTCTTGAAAGCAGCTGAATGGTGTGGCCAAATTTCATGCATATCCTTATTATGTGCTCATTCGGTCCCACTCCTGCTGGACCCTTTCTCTCCCAAAGAAGCTTTGATACATGCATTCCTACTTAACATATCATTAAACCCTTAGCTTTGTTTTGTTGCTTGTTGTATGTGTTTTGGAAACCTTATCTTTATATAATTTGGACTAATGGGATTGGTTAGTTCATTGTTCAGGTAGCTTAAATTCAGACAATAGGAACATCCAGACAAAAAATAGCTGCATCTGAGTGGTGAAAATATATTGGCCTTGACCAATGGTGCACCAACTGCTTTGTGCTCAAGATAGGGAAAAGTGAATCTAGAGTAACCAGTGTCAATCAGATAGAAGCAAAACCTGGGTAATTATCACTGCACATAGAACAACAAAATATAAATGAATTGGTGGGTAAGGCATCTGTCTATCTACTGGTAATGTCTGTTTCAAAGACAGTGGTTACCATTAGAAACCAAAGTAACTGAAATGAGTTGCTGCTTATTCAGAGTACAATGACCCTCTTTCTTGCTGGGCTATGTTGTGTTAATGCATCACTGCATGCATATATACTATAAATAAGATAAGCATACTTAGCTGAGCAACTGGTATAGACATTTACATCTGAAATTTCTGTTTGGTTTGGTTTAATTATGCTAAGCCAAAGCAGGAGGTGGGAAATATAGGTGTGGAACAGACTGTCAAAAAGGACGATCTCCCGATGCCTAGTTTTGGTCCGCGGGGAAGCCACAGCCTCTAGACCATGGGAATTCTCTGCAGACCAAAAAGAACCCGCGAAAAGCGGGTTCTTCTTGCGACACCATAATGATGTCGCAGTGCGCCAATGGTGCACTTGCAATGTCATAATGGCGTCACGACTATGCGTCTGGCACGTAACAATGGTGGTGCCCATCTGTACAGCACGCTGCCATTTTGATGCACTCGTCATGTGCGAGGGGCGTCTAGAAGCGTTGCCCCTCACACGTGATGAGGGCGTCCTATCTGTCCGTCTGGCCCAGTTTCTGAAACCTCTGCTTGGTTTCACTAAGTCTTTGTGTACAATATAAGGATGTTAAGTGAACCATTATTATACCATACTATATTAATTTGATAGAAATAAAATCAAGATTTTTCTAGGAGCCTTCTTGGTTTTCCTTTTTCAATTTGTTCCCATAAGTTACTGTGTGCTATAAACAGTCAAACAAATATGCTTAGTTAAGCTTTTTCCATCACAAGACATTTGATTAGAATGTACAGCAATTGTTACTGACGGGTGTTTCAAAACAACACAAGAAACAAAGCATGGCCATGTAAAAATGACAATTACATAGTTATACTAGCAAATAAAATGGTTTCATAGCTTTGTAAAGGCAAAGTTCAAGTTCTCATATAAACACCAATGGGAAAGGTTTGTGTTAATTTCACTTCATAAACTGAGGTGCTTAACATTTTCCCCCTATGAATTTCCAGTGCAGCCTGGGGTGATTAGAAAATGAATGACAAAGCCAAGCATGTATGTTTCACTGATGTGCTCACATGCTTCAAAACAATAGGAGAAAATGAAAGTGAGAAAAATGTCCTGAACACATGCCAAGTTCAGTCTTTGGTTTAGTTCATATGTTCACATGTACACACAAAATCTATTTCTATGATTTTGAAATTAATTGCATTTTTATATTACCATATTTTGTTCTTTGTTCTATTTCAATAAGCAGTTGTTCTTGTAACAATGGCAGTCAGTTGTACTGTTACATTTTAATATCGTGTGTGCTTTTTTCTAAAAAAAAATCCTCACCCAATATGACTTATTATTTTGATTTTTGTGATAAACACAATCACATTGCTTCTGTTTAGAGAAAATTTACAAGAAGCTACAGGGATCCAAGTCTTTTCAATTTGCATTATCATCTAGAAGAAAACTAAACACTATCATTGTAATTTTAAGATTATCAAAAGCATCTTTTATTTGGGATCTAAGCCATGGTGGGCAGCTATCGGGGATGCTCTGTGGCCACTTCTTCCCCATTCCCTTTCATTCACCTACAAGGCTCCCTACCGATGGGCCCAAACTTGACTTTCTTTGATCATATCCCAAATTGTTGTGGCCATATTGTGTTGCTTCCATTCACCATTTGGACTAGGAGGAGAGACCAAGGTTCAAATCCCCACTCAGCAGTGGAAACCTATTGGGTGATGTTGGACAAGTAAAGGCAATGTCAAACCTTGACAAGAAAACCCAGTGATAGGGTCACCATAAATGAGAAATGACTTGAAAGCAAACAAGAACCCCTGCCACAAAGAGGCTGGGTGGTGAGTCATTATTGTACATCTGGAGTAGTTTGGGAGTTTAAAAAAACAGAAAATTGTACCTTTTCAAAAATGGGATTTTGTGGGCTTGAGCAGACAGATGGAGACTTCAGGAGCTGAAGAAAATCAGGTGCAGAAGCCACATGTGGCTTCAGATTGCATTTTCTCAACCCTAGTGGGTGATGGCTTCCATAAACCCACTCTGATTTAATCTTAATTTTAAATGAGCTGTCCAAGATGCTGAAGCCTATCTACAAACTCCTTAATGACAATAAAATATCCTTAGCCATTGGTGGCAGGTGGCTTCCATGTCAGTTGGGCAGTGAATCACTCCGGCTTTTTAGGCTTTGGCTAAAACACAATGTGATTCACTGCCACGCCACTCTTAGATGTGCCACACCTCGTACGAAGTGTATAATTAAAGGCATAAGAAGAAACTCCATGCCATAGATCAATGATCTGTCAGACAGGTCCGTGCTACAGGGTTTATTTTGTCTTCCCATAGTGTCCAAGAAGATGCCTCCATGAAACTGGCAAGGGGAACCTGAACACTAAAGCCATTTTGCATGATAGTTCTCATTGCTGATGTTTGATTATACATTGCCTTTGAACCTGAAAGCTGTTACATGTAATCATCATGCTTATTAACCATAAATAGCTTTATCATCTGTGAACTCGAATATCCATGTTAGATTAGAGGGGCACATGGGTTAATGTTCAGTTAATGTGAGTAGCTTTAAAAAGTAGCATCATTATATGCTTCAAAATTATTCTAATGTCTTCCTATCAAAGCTTAATTGGCTACCCATCCTTTTCTAGCCACAATTCAATACTTTGATTGTAACATATATAGCCTAAGTATCTCCCATATGAATCTACCTGAATTTTAAGATCTGCAGGGAATCCTTTCTCTTGGTCCCACCACTTTCATAGAATCATAGAATCATAGAATCGTAGAGTTGGAAGAGACCACTAGGGCCATCCAGTCCAACCCCCTGCCATGCAGGAAATCCAATTCAAAGCATCCCTGACAGATGGCCATCCAGCCTCTGTTTAAAGACCTCCAAGGAAGGAGACTCTATCACCTTCCGAGGAAGTGCATTCCACTGTCGAACAGCCCTTACTGTCAGGAAGTTCCTCCTAATGTTCAGGTGGAATCTCTTTTCCTGTAGCTTGCATCCATTGTTCCGGGTCCTGTTCTCTGGAGCAGCAGAAAACAAGCTTGCTCCCTCTTCAATATGACATCCTTTCAAATATTTAAACAGGGCTATCATATCACCTCTTAACCTTCTTTTCTCCAGGCTAAACATCCCCAGCTCCCTAAGTCGTTCCTCATAGGGCATGGTTTCCAGACCCTTCACCATTTTTGTCGCCCTCCTTTGGACACGCTCCAGTTTCTCAATGTCCTTTTTGAATTGTGGTGCCCAGAACTGGACACAATATTCTAGGTGGGGCCTGACCAGAGCAGAATACAGTGGCACTATTACTTCTCTTGATCTAGATACTATACTTCTATTGATGCAGCCTAAAATAGCATTGGCCTTTTTAGGGTAAGGACATGGTAGCGGTTTCCAAGTAGTGAAAGTTCCTTACAGCAGAGGTGTTCCTGGGAGGTGTGGGGGTGCAGATTGCACCAGATGACACCCTAAGGAAGAGGTGACATGACTGCTCCCCATACATCTGCCTTTTAGCAGAAATGGCCTGTGGCATTTACCTGTGTCCCTTTAAAATGCTGAAGCTAGGTAGAAGAAATGCTGTGAGTGGGGCAAGGCTCAGAGGGAGGAGAAAAGAGAGGTCTCAGGGTGTTTGCTTTTTAAAATTAAATTTTATAAAAAAATATAAATTTTACATGTTTATATTTTCTTTTTTAAAAAAATCTTCTTCCCAAATAAATAGTCCAGAACTCTACAGGCAATATTCCAAGCCTCTTCAAGACAAGCTTTTTGTTGCCTTTATAGACCTAAAGTCAGCTATTGATTCCATCACCAGAACTAAGTTTTCAATACCTAGGTCTGAGTTTCCACCATACAATGTCATGACCTACTCACAAATCTTCTGCCTATCAGAAAGCACAAGTTAATCAGTCCAACATTCTCTGTTTTTCTTTACCAAAGAGGACCAATATATACCACCTGCTGTTGATATCTTTGATGCTAAGTCAGTTGCACAACTGCTATAAACCTCTAGTTTTTAGACTGGGAAAATAACATCAGAGTTAGACAATTTGCATACTAAATTTTATAGGACTCTCCGTCAAATCCCCAGATGTGTTCCTAATATAGTTTTACTGCTGGACACAGGGGAATACTCTTTACTGGGCTTGGATGGTATCTTTAAAATTTTGGGTCAAGGTTAATATTTTTAAATTGAGAACAGTCTACTTTTCTGTTTTTCTCAGACTGAATACATAAGCTATTGGTCAAAGCTACCTGCCCATAAAGCTACTTCAGTTTATGTGTCATCATCACTCCTTTTGCATCTGGGTTATGACACTGCTTTTGAATCAGTAAAACTAAGACTGTGGAATATTGATTTTTGTAACCTTCAGGCTTACATATTCATCTTCTGTTCATACTCATCTTCCTCACCAAGTGCATTGAGTATACATTATGCTGCACCTTTTCATCCAGCTGATTACTTAAAGAATTTTACTATTTTATTATTGTAGACCAAGGTCTGATGCAAAACTTTCCCCTCTGAAATGCTCTGAGGTAGATTTGCCGTTGTCCCCTATACTGCAAGACTATTTCCTTGCTGTAATCAGGAAGTGGAATCCATGAAGCATGTTCTTTTGTCTTGTGGTTTCTACAAGCTGGTTCAACAACACATGATTAATCCATTGTTGGCAAATCAACCAGGAAAATTCACCCAATTCTATGTCAAATTCTGATTAGAAGATTCCCATCTTGGTGGTTGCCAAGTTTTTGTCTGAGGTGGTTAGGATCAGAGGACAGCCAACTTCAGTACATTGGGGAAATGTTTGCAATAAGCACTCTCTGTACAAATTGACTAATTATTCATTATGATTTTAATTTATTTGATTTTTTCTCAATATCATAAAATATGACAATAAATTATTTATTTGATATGATGAAATTGTTATTTTTAATATTATAATTCACAGTGTGTTGGTTGTATATTTTTTTTAAACCCTGTTTTAAACCAATGCTACCTTGAGAGATAAATTATAAATATATTGATAAAATAAATGACTATGGTATCTGTTACTACCTTGAAACTTCATGGCATCCATGATTGATTTGATAAAGTCTGGGAATGTTCTAGATTTGAAATTCATCTGATTTTATACACACAGAGAGAGCAAGTGTAAAAGTGAAGAAAATGGAAACATCCTTTTTACTTAAATTTTTGCAACAAACTTATATATTTCTCTCAAATATTGGTGAAAACTACTGACCGAAGCTGATAACAAGCACTCCTGACCATCACATTTACCTGATTTGACATCTGGAGCAATGGGTCTAGGAGCACTCCCAAACTGCAAACACAATCCTTTAATGGGAGTGTGACCCCATCTAGGACCAGTTGATGTATCTCAATACCTTGATTGGGGGCCCCTACTGTGAGTACGTCAGTTTTGTCTGGATTCACTTTTTCCTCATCCAGCCCATTGCTGCCTTAAGACGTTAACTGAGAGGAGAGATGCCATTTTTAGTCAAAACTGTAGACCAAGGCATGGAGACGTATATCTGGGTGTCATCAGCATACTGATAACACTCCACCTCATGTCTCCGAATGATCTCTCCCAGCAGCTTCATATATATATATATATATATATATATATATATATATATATATTGAATAGCATTCTCTATATATAGATATATATAGCACTTTGATAACACTAACAGCCATAGCAACATCTTTGAGAATTCTGGGATGGGTATTCAGAATTGTCTTCCAGAGAGGGCTGGTGCTTCTGACCAAACTACAAACTGCAGGATTCCACAGGAAGCAGCCATGATAGTTACAATGGAATCACAGTGCTATAACTGTGTAGTGTGAAAGGTTGCCTGGTAGTGATGTATCCGTTCCTAGGGCTAAGTTTCGATTGGGTATCTGACCATGCTGAAAACTGATGGTGGCCTGAAAAATTGAGTGAATGCTTCAGTTTTGTTAATGTCATTGGGACCTGATTTAAGCCCTCTTCTTTTATATCCGTAAAAATGTATAACTGATGATACTAAAACAGCAGTTATTTCTCTCATATTTTACACCATGCAGACAGTCAGAGTGCTGAAGGGAGCTTTTGCTGACTGTTTAATTGTTCTGTATATATTGAGATACTATATACAATCAGCCCTCCATATCCACAGAATTTTTTATCCATGGAATCAATCATCCACGGTTTGAAAATATTTTTAAAAATCTGTAAATTTTATTATGCCATTGTATTTAATGGGGATTGAGCATCCACAGATTTTGTTATCCAGAGAGCTTCTGGAATCAAACCCAAGCAGATAACAAGGGCCCACTCTATTATAGTAATTTGTCCTGGACTGCAGCCAGCACTCACAGACACACGCTGATAAGAATGGCTCAGCCCAGCAAGTGGATGCAAAACACAGACCTTGCAAGAATTCAGTGTGAAAGCAGTCCGAGAAATCATGCCGAGGTCAGGATACCAGAAGTCAAAGCAATCCGAAAGCCAAGCCAAAGTCAGGATACTGGGAGTCAGGGTGGTCAAAACAGTTTGAGGTCAAAGCAGCCAGAAGATAACAAGGGTCCGGTCCAAGGTCAAAGCAACAAGGAATCAAGATACAAGAAGCCAGTGCTAGCATCAATCACGCCAAGGGATCATACAATAAACTCTGGCAAACAGTGAAGGTCTCTCAACAGTTTAAGTAAGGGAAACTCTCCCCCGTGCCACCTGAGGCTGGTTGGCTAATTGCCTCTCTGCAATCCTCTTGGATCTGCACCTGCAAGCACTCTCAGCCCTTCTCTCTTTGAATGTAAGCACCTCCAGGCAAGCTTCCTCCCCAGAGTCACCACTAGGCTGTTGCACCATAGGAGGCCCCTCTCTAGCACTAGGACCTGGTTGGTCCTCCTCCTCTGGGGCTGGGAGAGCACAGCTGGGACCTGGCAGAGC
>NC_056523.1:117171886-117199726 GCF_019175285.1 Sceloporus undulatus | reverse complement strand
CTGCACCTGCAAGCACTCTCAGCCCTTCTCTCTTTGAACGTAGGCACGTCCAGGCAAGCTTCCTCCCCAGAGTCACCACTAGGCTGTTGCACCATAGGAGGCCCCTCTCTAGCACTAGGACCTGGTTGGTCCTCCTCCTCTGGGGCTGGGAGAGCACAGCTGGGACCTGGCAGAGCAGGATTGCCACCTGGTGTAGCCTCAATCAGCTCTTGCTCTGGAGGAGGCTCATCCTCCTCCTCCGAGAGCTGATCTTGGCTGGCCATGACATAATTTTCATTAAAGGCAGAGCTTGTGAATGCTATCTTTCTGAGGCTACAACTCCAGTAATCCCCCAGTTTCCACAATTGTGGTGATGGGGGTTCTGGAGGTTATGCCCCCAAAAGGTAATTTCATCAAGTTTCTGATCAATAGAATAGTAGCAAACTTTTTTCTGGGCATCCATTTACCTAAATAAATATTTACTATATTACAACACACACTTCATTTTTTTGGTATTATTTTTGGTGAGGATTGAACAAAAATTATCTGCACCAGATCCAAAGTCACCTCTTACACAAACAGAACCTCACCATTAGGGGCATAGCATCAGTATGAATATTGCTGATACTACATTTATGCTAGATTTTAATGCAAACATGAAGATCTATGCACAGTTCCTTTCTGCCAGCAGAGAGGTACCTAAATCCCATAGATGGCTGCCATGGGACATAGAATTTCACTGTTTCCTAATATTAAACAAAATAGATTTCACTGGTATGCTCTCTATGAGGAACGAGGCAGCTGTCTTCTCTTCCAGCTATTTCAGAGGCAGGGGAGTATAAAAGAAAACCAATTTCCAGAGAGGGAATTTCAGGGGGAACAAAATACAAGGAGTCTTGCACTACCTTTGAAATCTAACATATTGATTATGGCATAGTAAAGTTCCTTGTGTTTCTAAAAGAAAACTGTGCCATAGGAAAAATGTTTAGTATGTAGTTAAAAACTTTCTGCCACCAGTTATATTTCTTCCTTTGAGAGAGTCCTCTTCATGTTTATTTGTACTCATGAAATCATATTTTTTATTGTAAAAGGAGACAGTTCTTTGTTTAACAGATGCCTCCAATCCTGGCTCGAAAAATGTCTAGAGATGATTTTGTTTTTTAATGTTCTTGATTATTTGTCTGCCTCCCCAGACATATTAAAAACTACAAGGTCTTGGCTCCTAGTATGTTATAGAATGGGACCACAGCTACTACATGGATTTACTGAGAACTACTTGAATATGGTACAAGGCTCAGTTACAGCTTTCATAGGACTAGACAGCCAGGTGCCACAGTGAATGATTGGAGAGGAGGAAACCAGAAAATCCCCCCTCCTTTCTCCTGGTGCAGTTGTGCAAGTCTTTGCTTTTATTTCAAAACACACTTTAAAACACAAAATGCACAGGTTTGTGTGTATGTTTTAAATGTGCAGAACCTCATTCTCTGGTTTAAAAAGAGTTATGTCTCCCCAATCTAATTGTAATTATTTGTGTGTGTCTTGAGAGGTCTTCCTCAGTTAAGACACCATTGTGCAGCTCAAGGTTGTTTTAAGGAGATGTAAGAAAGAAAAAAACAAATTAGAAATACCCTAAAGCATTTAGTTTAAGGACTCAAAACACTTTTTTCAGAATAGAGGAGTGTAACATGTGTGCTCAAGTATTACAAACAATAAAGCTTTGTGGTTTTACAAGTATGTCTGCTTGTCTAAAAGAATATGTGTTAAGTACTGTCAGAAATGAAAATACACGAATCTTAGTGTGATTATCCATCTACTGTCCTTTTATTCTAGCCATTATGTGGCTTGCTATCGTATTGCTTTAATAGACATAGTTGATGTTACTGTGTGTTTATTATCATTTCACATGCTGTTAGTTGCTGCAGCAACCCATTGGGTTAGGAATGTGAAATACATTTTTAATCCAAATAATATAATAGGTTGTTTTAATCTCTCTGAAATCCTGCAGCTTTTTTTAACAGATCTTGAAGTCTATGCATCCTTGATATCCAGGAATGGAGATAGATTAGACAGACAGACAGACAAGCATAAAATAATAGTTCATCTACTTTCATAGTTAGAAGAATAACTATGAAATGGAGCAGTCTAGGTCTATGTGCCAGTTGTTTCTGGTGGTGAATTAGCAGAAGCCACAGGGTAAATAGTATTGTCTTCTCAAGCCCTAGCATAGAGCCCCTCCATTGATAGTTTCGTGATCTAATATGGATATAAATGCTTCCGTGCCAAACTTGTTTTTTTGTGCACAGCCAGAGATTCTGGTTTTGTCTCTGTAGCTTCCCACCTGTCTGCATTGTTCTCCCTCCTTGCTTGTTTCATTCCTTCTGGCTTCCTCTTGCTTCACTTCCTCCATGTTCCAGCCTCCTTCAGACATTGACCTATAACTGTCCTTCAGACATTGACCTGTAACTGACACTACATGACTTCTAAATCAATTTAATTTTATTATTTAAAATGGTTATATGAAACCTATTGATCTTACTGTTCCTATAATTTGGACAAAAAGAAAAAAAGTGGCATTGCAGCTAGTTTCTAAAGGAAATAAATCATTAGTTTTGGGAAGGAAATTTCAAATTAAAATGAAATGGATTCACCACTCTGCTAAAACAAGGGAATGAAATAACAAAGAAGCACAGCACTTTGTTCTGTGCGAAAGAGAATACTTAAACATATATCAGCAAAGAATTAAAACACACCACATTGCATGAAAGTGTTCTTTTTCTTATTTTACTGAACAAATTAATTGCCAGCCATGGTAAAACTACAAAGCTCTTTTTAAAAACCAAGCCTAAATATAACAGGAACTAACACAGCTAAATTGTAGCCCCTAAGATCATCATATAACCGACAACAATTGAGAGGTTTCATGGGAGCTTTTTAAAAAGAATGAATCATACCTATTCTTACTACAAAACGGACCCATTCTTTGTTTAGTTTCCTTAAATTACTCCATTCCGGGGACAAATCTGACCCCAAAGTAATACAAATGTCTCCAAAACTCTAATCTTGTCAATTTAATATGGGATATGTTAAGTATAAAGTGTTACTTTAGTCCATGCAGGCAAAGCACCTCTATTTATTATTATTATTATTATTATTATTAACCTTTATTTATAAAGCACTGTAAATTTACACAGCACTGTACATACAATCTTTTTAACTGGATGGATCCCTGCCCTCAGGCTTACAATCTAAAAAGACACGACACAAAAGGAGAAGGGAGTGGTGGAGGGGAAGGGGCCTTTCTAGTAGGATAATACATATAAAATACATAGCAATACAGGAAATGATTCAATAAAACAGACAACAAAGAAACATCAAATAGCAAGTGACAGTTATGCAATGCCTGGGAACGTTTCTCCTAACAGTCTTCAACTCCTTTTTGAAGCTGGTTAAAGAAGTGATGGCTCTTGCTCGCAGGGGAAGAAGGTTCCAGGAGTGTGGGGCAGCAAGTGAGAAGGGATGAATCCTAGATGGGGCAGAGGAAATCCTGGGCTGGGACAGCAGACCTTGACTACCAGGTCTGATAAGTAAGGAGGGGCCAGCCCATGGAGGGCTTTAAACATTGACAGCAGGAGCTTATACTGAATGCGGAAAGGGAGGGGGAGCCAGTGAAGGGATGCCAACACAGGAGAGATGTGGTCAAAGCGGTGGGTGGATGTGATAATGTGTGCAGCTGAATGCTAGACAGAAATTAGAGGATGGAGGTGAGAAAGAGGAAGCCCAGCCAGGAGGATGTTACAGTAATCAAGTCGTGAGACCACTAGGGCATGGACCAGGATCTTGGCAGTAGAGGTGGAGAGATATGGTTGGATTTTGGCAGTGTTGTACAAAAAGAATCTACAAGCCTTGGCTGTGGTCTGGATCTGAGGGATACACGACAGAGAAGAATCAAAGATGAAACCAAGACTGCGGGCTTGCTGGACTGGTTGAATAGAAATGTTGTCCACAGAGACAGAAAAGGAGTGTTGAAAGGTGGACTTAGGAGGAAAGACAAGAAGCTCCGTCTTGGACATGTTGAGCTTCAAAAACCGATGGCGCATCCACTGCGAGACAGCTGTGAGACAAGACGAAACTTGCTGTTCAAGCCTTGGAGAAAGGTCAGGGGTGGAAAGATACAACTGGGTGTCATCGGCATACAGATGGTAGGAAAAACCAAAAGAGCTAATGAGTTTTCCTAAGGACAGTGTATAGAGAGAAAACAGAACGGGAGCCAGAACAGAGCCCTGGGGAACTCCAACAGATAACGGAACAGGAGATGAAGTCTGACCACCTGTGACCACTGCAAAAGATCTGCCAGACAAATAAGATCTAAACCAGTTGAGAACAGAGTCTGAGAACCCAAGGTCAGAAAGTATGTCAACTAGGAGACAGTGATCTACGGTGTCAAAGGCTGCAGACAGATCAAGAAGGATGAAAACAGAGTAAAGGCCATTAGCCTTGGCCTGTAAAAGATCACTGGAGAGCTTAGTGAGAGCTGTCTCTGTGGAATGCCTTGGGCGGAAACCAGACTGAAAGGGATCGAGGATGGAGTTGGCTTCAAGAAACTCAAGACAGCGAGAATAAACAACCCGTTCCAAAACTTTAGAAAGAAAGGGAAGAAGAGAAATCGGACGATAGCTAGACAAAGAGGAGGGGTCAAGAGAAGGTTTTTCCAGAATTGGGAAAATGAGAGCATGTTTGAAGTCTGACGGGAAGGAGCCTGTAGAGAGAGAGAGATTGAAGATATGGAGAAGCGAGGGCAGAAGAGAGGGAGCTATGGAAATTAGAAGACGAGTAGGAATTGGGTCAAGAGAACAGGTTGTAGGTTTGGAAGAGTTCAGAAGTGTAGAGAGTTCATCCAAGGAAGCAGGAGGAAACACAGAAAATTTGTTAGGCGAGGGCGATAGAAGATTATGCGTAAAAGAAGAATCAGGAGAGACTATCTCAGAGCGAATAGTGGTAATCTTTGAGATGAAATAGTTAGCAAGGTCATTAGGAGAGAATGATGAAGAGACAGGAGGAGAGGGAGGTTTAAGCAAAGAGTTGAAGGTGGAGAACAAACGCTGCGGGTGCCTCTCATTGGCAGAGATCAATGATTTGTAATAATTCTGTTTTGCTATAGACAGGGCACATGAGAAGGAAGAAAGAACAAATTTGTAATGAATAAAGTCAGCCCACTGTTTGGACTTTCTCCAAAGACTAACTAAACTGGATAAACAAAACATGAAAACAAATACACACACACAAAGCCACATTACAAGGGAACCAAGTTAATGACCAAGCATGATACATCTTAACACATGAAAAACATGAGTAATATCCTTAAAGTTTTTTTCAGCCCAGGAATTTATAATGCTTTTTTAAGAATACTGTATCACTATTCCTAAAACATACTGTATATACTCATGTATAAGTCTAGAAATTTTAGGCCTGTTACAGACTGCCAAAATAAAGCTGCTTCGGGTCTCTTTGGACGTATGCTATTTAAATGATGCATGCATCCTAAATATCCAGAAGCTGCACTAAAAGCTGCACTCTGGTGCTTAGGAATGGAGTGTGGCTTTGGCGCGACCTCCGGACTCTTAGGACCCATGCATCATTTAAATAGCATACCTCCAAACAGACCCGAAGCAGCTTTATTTTGGCAGTCTGTAACAGGCCTTAGTCAAAAAAGTGAACGTAAGTCAATGTAAGTATTGTACTTTTACTCTCTCTCACACACACACACATATATACATGAACCATCCCCTGGTGAAAAGCAAGAGAGTAATCTGTCCTGAAGCACTCTATTCTCTCATCAATCCATCTTTTAATATGAGCACAAACAGTTATGCCTCATGGGATTTTATAAGTTCTTTGGCATTGTTTCCCTTTGCTTCATCCTTGCTATCCTTTGTTACATGGCCTTAAATTTTACCCTCGACTTATCCACGAGTCATATCAAAATCCATAATTTTGCCCCCAAACCTACCCTCAACTCACACATGAGGTCGAGTATATATGGTAGGTTCAGTTAATCTTCAGGAACCTTTGTATGAACACACATTACATTGGGATAATTGCAAATCACAGGTACTTTGCCTAAATAGCATCCCCACCACCACCATCACCGAAAATGTTGGGAGAGGATATATAGTTTGCTGGCCTCCATGAAGGTGAGATAAACCTTTAAACCTCACCTTGACAGTTATGCTGAGTAGGAAGATGCTGGGGGCATGGCTAGATCTGATTTGAGCCTGACACCCCAATTACTTCAATCAGACTCTTGTGATCAAACGACTGGTATAGTATGAAGTTTCTTGGTTGCTTCAGAGCTGGGTAGAAATTCCCCCCCCCCTTTCTAAGGGCTTTTTCAACTACCCCATACTGTAACCAGTCGGAAATTGGGCAATTGGCTCAAGTGGTGTCTAATTAGGTTACCACTGGCAGGAGTTGGGAATACTTTAAATTTAGGTAAGCACCTGGGCTACTGTTTGGTTGGAAGGGAGGTCTCTGGAAATACCTCTTTGGGTCTTGAGACCTGGAAGGTGAAGAAAGAGATACCACTTGAGTCTGCCTCTCTAATTCTTTGGGATTGGTAGAGGGACTTTCTGGTTGGTCTTCCTGATGTGGGCTGGCCAGTGAATAACCCAGCTGTTGGGTTAATGTTAGGGCTCAGGTGTGGTCGCCCAGGGGAGGCTACTTTGGGTCACTTTGGAGGTATGCTGTTTAAATGATGCATGCATCCTAAAAGGCCAGAAGCCATGCCAAAGCCACGCTCCATTTTTAAGGACTGGAGCACAGCTTTGGCACAGCTTATAGCCTCTTAAAATGCTTTGTCATTTAAAAAGCATACCTCCAAAGTGATCCAAAGCAGCTTTATTTTGGCCTGTCTGTATGGGCCCAATAATAACAAATGCTTATAAACATTAGAAACTTACCATTTATTACTACTCAGAAAAAAATGCACAGTGCTATCATATTTGCCATGCTAATTAAAAGGCATTAAAAAGAAACAAACAGGTTAAGAAAATCATACCACTTGCATACCACTTGCAAAATTTTAACATACGCTGAGCTGTGATAGCTTCACCTGTTCACTACATTGGTGTACACAAGTATGCAAAAGGATCTTGTAGCACGTTTGAGACTAACTGAAAGAGTTAACTAACTGAAAGCTTGTGCTTTTGTAGACTTGAGCCTATTTCCTCAGATACATTTTAGTTAATCTGAAAGGTGCTGCAAGATCCTTTTTTGCATACTGATTTTCAAGACTAAGATGGCTCTGTCTTCCAATTAGCATCCATGAAAAAGCTTTAAACTTAAAAATAGGAGTAAATATCACTAAGAATAACCTGTGGAATTCTATTGCTCCTTCATTTTTTTTGGGGGGGGTGGATTTTTTTCAGGCCATAAACAGACTGAAAAACCTTATAGAAAATGCAGTATGACAGTAATTTAGAAGCCTGTCAGATGGTGGCTGACTGCACTGTGGGTGGGATGATTAATTTTCTCCAGGTTTTACTCTGAACTTTAAAAGAGAGATCCAAAGTACTGAATACTGGCACAGAAAGGCTAAAACCCAGATTGAATTAATTGCTCCAGTGATATGAAATCCACTAGCCATCACTGATGTCTGCATAATGTGTTGATGTTGGTATGTGCATTTATGTTGTTTCTGACTTGCAGTGAATTTAGAGTAGACTTATCATGGAGTTTTCTTAGCAAGATTTGTTCAGATGCCATTGCCTTCCTCTAAGGCTGAGAGAGTGTGACCTGCCCAAGGCCACCTAGTTTATTTCCATGGCTGAGCAGGCATTCAAACACTTGTCCAAAGCTCATACCACTACTTATGGCAATTCCATACTAAATGCCTAGTGGGGTGTATGGGCCATACTCCCCAGAGTAAGTGTGTATAATTCTGTGGCTGTAGCGACATTGCATAGTTTATTACAGTAGAGTTGGTATCAAATGTGTTTTTAGATCTTTATGGTTGCACTGCCAGAACTGCAATATTGGTTGATGCAATTAAATGGAACAGAAATGGCTTCTTATTTATACTTTATTATTTACGATTTATTATATTTTTTTACCTGCACATTCATCCAAAACAGATCTCTAAGGTATTTTTCCAATACAATGAAATATTATAAAATCATAGACTCAATGGGACAATAAAGACACATTAAAACCAATGTATCAAATCCAGCCACCAGATAAAAAGAGCACATTCCCATTAGCTAGCCCAGAAAAATTAACAGCTTCAGTACTTAACAACAGGAAAATCTTTTGAAAATGATCTTAACAGCAGGAACCAATGGCTAAGACATTGGTCTTAAGCATTGCTTAGCCAGTTTGGTGGGGGAGACCTCTTTCAGTAAAGACTCCCATGACTTTGTGGTCTCTTCCAACTCTGAGATTCTATTATTTTATTTCCTTGTTTCAGAGGGAGAAGGAAATCCTCTCCTGCACCATCACTTATCATACTTCATATGGCAAGAAGATACTCAAATTGCTACTTATTTAATTATTTAAAAGAATTGTTTCCCACATAAAACCTTGCACATATATATTTTGGAAGAAAACAATTTGGTCCTTAGGGCTTTTTAAAAAACATTTTTACAAATCATTCATTTTAAAACTTTCATTTTTGGAGAAACTTTTCTCAGAGTGATAAGAGTTTATTGAGAAGCAAAATGGATTAAATGTTGAGGGTTGGTAGCCCTTCATGTTCTAAATGTAGAATTGGAGTTGAGCCATCTACTTAAGAGTTCAGGTTTTTACACATTCCCTCAGTTCCTTCTCTGCCATCAGGTTATTATGGCTAATATGACCTTGATAAACACAGGAGAAAATACAGAAGTATAAAGCTTTGCCTCATACTTTGAGAACTGTCAGTTGCCACACATATGATTTGGAGACACTTCTTTGAATTCCCGGAAGATTAATTTTAGGATTATTTTGTAAACATTGTATTAAATGTATATAAAGTTTTATCTAGTTTAATGTGCTATTGATGAATGGAAGGGTTTCATATATAATTTGATATGGGGCACACAATCATTTAATCTAAGTCTTGCTTATAATAATTATTACATATATATTGTCTCCCCTCCTTTTAACAGCCCTTGAAGAAAGTCATACAAATATTTTCTGACTAAATTGCACTGGGCTGCTTTGAGAAATAAAATCTTATTTTATATATCCTGAGAATCTGTCTCACTTTTATATCAGATTCCAGTTCCTTCTGATATTTTCTTTTCTCTTAAATAACAATCCATGTTTTAAGTAGGAATTGGAATGAAGCCAATGTCAGTGCTAATGGGGTCTCTAAGGTGAGAGTATTCCACAAATGGGGTGTCATAGTAGAGAAATCCTTTTCTCATGTACTCCTACAGTGTATTTCTCTCAGTGGTAGGAAACAGAGCCTCCAGCAGATCTCAATCCTCATGCAGCCAATCAGGACACAGTCTCATTGGTAGGCTCCAGTGATATATTCAAGTCTTTTACTCCAGGTCTCAAGTCAAGTCTCAAGTCCCTACCTCCAAGTCTCAAGTGATGTCAGTTCCTTGCAAGATACTTTCAGGTCAAGTCTCAAGTTGAATCTAAAGTCTGGAAGCCAACTTTAAAAGAAATAAAGGAGCTGATGTTGGGGTGGAATATCAATAACTACAAAATCAAGATGTGCACAAGGATAGGTTTAAAAACATTAAATTATCTTAGGCAATTTATCAAGATTGCATTTTTGAAAAATGAGGTCTACTGAGCAGCCTATCCTGCTCTACATCAAAGGAACCTGTGGAGAAACACAGGCAGAATAGGATGTTTGCAGCAGCCAATAGGATTCAGGCAAGAAAAAGGTGGGAGCTGTTCGCAGGAGCGAGTATAAAAGGCGGAGGAGCCAGTGATGTTGGCAGAGACTGTGTCAGTATCAGTGTACAGCCAGGAAGGCTGAGGAAAATATTAGAAACTGCCTGAGGAGCACAACGGATCTTTGTGCTAAGCTGAGAGAGAGCTGAGCTGGGTGTATTGATAATGTAACAAGCAACCAGTGAGGTTATCAGCTAAGGAACCTGGCTATAAGTTCTGGGTGAACCAGTGAGGGAAAGAAGTAAATTTGTAACAACTGAAGTAATTTGTACACTGTAACATAAGCTTGAGAAGCATTCACTAAAAAAGATACAGTAATAAGTTCTGAACGTTCTGTTCTTTGTGTCCAATAAAGAGTTGCCTAAAGTAATTTACAAATAACAAACACTCTACCAAGTATATTTAATCGCAACCAAAGTATCAAGATCAAATATTAATAAAGACACTTCAGATAGTGGATGGGATAGCCTCCACAGAATAAGAGGGGGCAGGTGGTGAAATAACTTCCACATAAAGAATTGGTGGGAGCTGGAAAGAATACCTGTCACATTAATAATTGGTACCAAGCGGTGGGATCCAAAAGATCCATTGTGCTGGCATCAGAGAGAGAGATTTGCTGGAGTGTGGTCTCCACATATAAAGTGGTGACAGCATTGGCACACAGCGGAAGGGATCTGTGAGATCTACTGGAGTCTCCACAGAGCCTTCTAAGGCTTTTCCTTGGAGCCAAAGTCAAGAGTCAGCCCCTTAGCATGGGACAACAGAGCACATTTCTTGAAAGGGAATAGCAAATGTGTCAGGCAATTGGCTTGAAGCAGAAGGATCCTTATAAGTTTTTCAAAATTTGCTGCACAGAAAGGCTGCTGAATAGACCTCAAGCCCATTGTCTAACATGTTTGCTGTTTCTGAATGAAGTTAGTCCAGAAATTGGGTCACTAAAATATATATAAATCATAGGTAAAGTTGAGTCAGTGCATCTTTTATTATTGAGTAGAATCCATATTAAGTCATTGAAGCAACTTGAGTATGACTTGACTCTGAGTCAATCATCGTGAGTTTCTATCTGTGGCAGGCTCTTCCGAACAACCTGAACACTTTAGTAAAGGCCAGGTGGGGAATATACAGCCTTTGTCCTGGTGCTCAGCCCACACTTGGGTTTTGGCCTTGTAAACTGATTTTCCTTTTGTGCCAGCTTTCAGGCAGTTTTGCATGGGTCTGAATCCAATTTGGGAGAGAAAATGCCTGCATCCCCATCATACCCAAATCAGAGGTGCTCTTTGTTTCCTAGAGGGGTGAAAAGAATGTTTTAAAATATTCAGGAAATGGTCAGAAACCATGTTTGTTGAATGTCAAGTAACCCTGACAAGAAGAATTGGAGCTGATGAGAATCTGTGCCACATACATGTTGCATGTGTTTGCATTGCACAGAATACAGCATATTCTGTTATTTTGCTGTCATGAAGAAAATGTTTCCTGCATAGAGAATACTATTTTCTGTGCAAAACAACCACATGCAAATTTTGCACAAAATAAATCCTGAATTGAAAATAGTCTTGGGAAAATGAACTGATTTTGCAATTTTTTTGCCACAGGGGAAAAAAATTCTAAAATTATCCATTGCTTTCTTCAAGAAGAAAATCAGTAAAAAAAAAAAAAATTGCATCCATAATGTCTTAGCCAAATGAAGACATCTTTACTCTGGTGACTGGGTCTGCCAAAGGAAGTCCATGATCTAAGAATGTTCAGAGTCTTAAAAATCCAATCCAACATTGAACTGGCCTCCAAAACCCTGGAAGTTGTGGATTATACCAGCACAAATCAGTGGCACAGTTTGAGAAGCATATTAGAAAGTAATTGTAAGCCTCGAAATGGTGAAAGAACTATGCAAGTCAAATTGTCTGATTTCCCAGTAAGCTGCTTTTAAAGACACATGTCTCCAGAGAAATAACTAAACTTTGAGGGTGAGAAATCTCTTGTAATACAGTCAAGTTGGTGGAATTAATGAACAGATTTTTATGAGAGAAAAAGACAATATCCAGTTCTTAACCATGAAGTGAATATTAGTGGTAGTTTTTAATCCTCTAGCAGTATTCACTCAACAGTGGGTCATGTGCTACCACTGGTCTTAACCCATTTAGAATAATAGGAACCTTGAAGATGGGCATGGTTATACTCAGGTCACCAAATGCTACGACTCAGAACTCAGTTGGTATCGCTTACTCTCATAAGAGCACAAATTTTAATGCAGCCATTGTGCACTAAATGTTTTTGTTATTATATACTATACTACATTTTTAACACACACAAAAGATTCTATGTTCTCCCTAGTGAAATATCAACATAATAAACTTAACGGCACAGATCTCGGCATCAAACAGATATTTTCTTTTGCTAAAATATCCTGTACACAAATGAAGATAAAACTGATAAAAATTAGAGAAACAAGGCTTTAAATGTTTAGGATTTAGTTTTTTGTTTTTGCAGTGAAAGAATTGGCATGTGTATAAGAGTAGAATGAGGCTGTTTCTGAAAAGGAATATGCATAAGATAAGAGCAGAGGAGGAGCAGAAGTAACCAGAATGTTTTTATCTGTATATTTTTCCTAGTCCTTTGTTGTATATGGTGTTCATGTGGAGAAAGTCTGACCCATCCCTGAAGGCATGATTTACTTTTTTGTACCTTTCTTGAATTCTTATCCTAGCCAATGCCATTTCACCATGGACTTTAATATTCAATTTGCAAACTCTTGTTTTGATTAACAATAGAAAACCATCCTACAGTCTTCCAGTGCAAGCTCAAGGACATATAGGCTTGACATGTAGAAAATCTCAGCTGTGATCATAATTTCAGCTGTACAAAGGAGGTAGCTAGAAAACAACATTAAAGAGCTGATACCTCAGCTCAAAAGAATGAATGTTTCTTTTGTTAGTTAGTTTGACTTTATCTTTTCTTATGCCACAGGTTCAAGTTCACTTATGAAAAGAACCTCATCCTTGTGGGGTTTTTAACTTCTGACTATTGGTTAATTTAACATGTGAATAGCTTCACTGTGATTTCTTTTATACACAGATTGCAGTAAATTGTCATTTTCATACCTAATCTTGTTGCTGACTCAGAATCAAAATTAGCCAGGAAATGTTTGAAATAAGGACCCTTTCCTTGAATGTATACTTTTGTGCATATAAATAGATAAATGGATGTATAGATAACACTTTCCTGCATAGACCTCCCCCCCCCCCAAAAAAAACAACCCCTCTCTATGGGAATGAATTCATATTCACATAATGCATTCTCTCTTGTTTAAAATACAAGGGGCATATTTCCACCTAGCAATCACAACTCTTTCTATAAATCACCATTCCCCCTTTTTCACCTTTTGTAAAAGAAGGATCTAAATGCTAACATTTACCAAAGGTAATTCATTTGAATGACTAATTATTGTTGATATTTTAGTAAGTTCACTTGATGATTAATATAGTTTAATCCGACCTATTTTAAATAGTGTATTATAATTTTGTGTTTTCAAATACTGTGCCACTGAGGCTTAAATTAAAGTCTGTTTCATTCTAGGCAAAGGGGTGGAGAACAGTATATCATTCACCTTGACCAAGGAAACAACTAATGAAACTAAAGAAAAAGTTCAGCCCCATTACCATATGGTTATGAAGGCATTAACTAGCATGTGGGGGCAATTTATAGCTGTTGCCTGGTTGATTCCCAGACTTTATGACTATTTACATTTAGAAAGTCATCAGTATTAAAGTTTTAATGCAACCATGTAAACCCACTCAACAGATCAGCCTACCTGTTTTGAATCCTGATGGAAAAGAAAATGGCCACTTTCAAATAGCAAAAGTTATACAGCACAAACTTTTCCTCATGCTGCCTGCTGGAAGCAAGGCCCTCCTGCCATACAAACAGATAATGGGTCAAAAAAAATAAAAATAAGGGAGGAACAATAAATGGGCTATTCCTCTCCCCCCCCCATCTTTCTTTTAAAAAACTCTTTAACCCTTCTCCATGATTAGTGAAAATCACCATCATCAGAAGAAAGAAGGAAAGAAATGCTCCACTCCAAGTACAGTGATTTCTTCTTCCATATTTCAAGGAAGGATTTCTTAAAAAGAGAGAGAGTGTGTGCATTTGTGTATTTGTATACATTTGTTTGTGTATATATGTGTGTATTTTATATATATATCTTGTATTTTATTTTAGTTATTTAATATTTTTAAATAGATATTTAATAAATATTTTATTTTTAAAACAGTTGTTTCATTTAAAATAAATGTGTAAGTTTTTTTAAAATAAATATTATATTAAAGTAATGTTTATTATTATTATTATTATTATTATTATTATTATTATTATCTTCTTATATCCCATCTGTCTCCCAACATAGGGACTCAAAGCAGCTAACAACAAATGCAAAAACAATACAATTTAAAAACAGTACAACAACATTAAAATGTAAAAATATAAAATTTACAAAACAAAGAATTTAAAAAGTTAAAACAGTTATGAATTAAAATGTAACATGTTAAAATACAAGCCTTAAAATTTAAAATGTGCAAAATTTAAATCCCAGCCTTTATCAGCTTGAAAAGGCCCTGATAGCATAAAAATGTCTGCCAGGGTACAGCCATCCTGGCCTCTCTAAGGAGGGAGCTCCAAAGCTTGGGAGCAGCCACTGAAAAGGCACTCTCCCTTGTTCCCACCAAACACACCTGAGAGGGTGGTGGGGAAGAGAGACAGGCCTCTCAGGATGATCTCAGTACTCTGGGGGGCTCGTACAGGTGCTTCAAATAGCTTGGACCCAAGTCATATAGGGCTTTATAGGTCAAAATTAGCACTTTGAATTGTGCCCGGAAACAGACTGGCAAACAATGGAGCTGTCACAACAAGGGAGTAGTATGCTCCCTGTAGCAGTTCCAGTTAACAACCTGGCTGCAGCTCTTTGGACCAACAGCAGATTCTGAGCACTATTCAAAGGCAACCCCACATACAGCACATTACAGTAATTCAAACAGGAAATAACCAAGGCATGTACCACCATGGCCAGATCTGACTTTTCCAGGAATAGACACAATTGGCACACCAGCTTTAAGTGTGCAAACACATTCCTGATCACTGCCGAAACCTGGGCTTCCAGGTTCAGCACTGAACCCAGAAGTATCCCCAAACTACGAACATGAGTTTTCAGGGGGAACACAGGCTGAATCACTGTTCCCAGATCTGTCTTCGACTGACCAGGAGAACCCCTGTCTTGTCTGGCTTAAGCTTCAATTTCTTTGCCCCAGTCCATTACAGTGGCCACTCACTGGTTTAGGACAGAAAAAGCCAACTTGGAATGAGGTGGAAAGAAGTGATAGAACTGGACATCATCTGCATACAGGTGACACCTTACTCCAAAACTCTGGATGACCTCTCGCAGTATTTTCATGTATATGTTAAAAAGCATAGGGGACAGGACTGAACCCTGAGGGACCCCACAGGCCAGTTGCCAAGGAGTTGAGCAGGAATCCCCCAGCACCACTTTCTGATGCCCCTCCAAGAAAAAATGGAGCCACTGTAGAACAGTGGCTCCAAGCCTCATCCCAGAGATGTGGCCCACAAGGATAACATGATCAGTGATATTGAAAGCCATTGAGAGGTCCATTGGAACCAACAGGGACACACTCACCCTGTCCAGTTCCCTGCAAAAGTCATCCACCAAGGTGACCGAAACCAGACTGACATGGATCTAGATAATCCATCTTATCCAGGAACCCCTGGAGTTGGGAAGCCACCACATGCTCCAGCACCTTGCCCAAAAATGGAAGGCTGGAAACTGGTCTGTAATTTATCTAGTACAGTAGGATCCACAAAATGTTTTTTTTCCCTAAAAGGTCTTACTACAGTCTCTTTCAGGAGTGTTGGGACCCTGCCTTGTTGTAGAGAGGCATTAATAACTTTCCTTACCCACTCCACCAGTCCTCTTCTGGCCTATTTAATAAGCCAGGAAGGGTAAGGGTCCAAAATACATATGGTGGCTCTCACCTCTCCAAGGATCCTGTCCACATCCTCTAAGTCATTGTTTAAGTCAGACTGAACCTGAGCAATTTTATCTGCAAAATAGTGGGCATATTCTTGAGAGCAAGCTGTTGAGTGACTTACATTCTCTTCAGGACCAGATCATAACAGATTCCTGAACACCTGAAACAGCTCAGCTGAATGTTTCTGTGCATCTCTAATAGCTTTAATCAAAAAAGCCCTTTTTGCTGCCTTTATTGCTCTACCATGTCTTTCGATAGATTTTTAGCCTGATTTTGGTCAGATTCACTCTGAGTTTTCTGCCACTGTCACTCTAGTTTTGTTTATTTCATTGCTGCCAGCTCATTAGAAAACCAGGGAGCTGGTATAGCACCATTCTGTAAGATGGGACACCTAGGAATGATCACGTTAACTGCCCTGATCACTTCTCCATTTTTTAGATCAACCAGTCCTTCAACTGGATTACCTCCCAAGGCAGCAGGAAATTCCCCAAGAGCCATCAGCCCTGAGCCACTCTTGACAGGGTAGCCTCAGCATGGATGTTTAAGTCCCCCAGCAATATAAGCCGAGGAGACTCCAACACCACTCCCATGACCATCATGGCTAGCTCCAGCAGGGAGACTCTTGTGCAGTGGGCTGGGCAGTACATCAACAGAATCCCCAATCTGTCTTCGCTACCCACACTCAGACCCTGCAGACTGAGGGATAGGATACCTGGTCAGGAGGATATAATTCCGTTAGACCACTGCAACTCCACCTCCCTGCCCCCCAGTCTTCCCTGTTGCTATACAGAGAATCCTGGTGGACACAGCTGAGAGAGATTAACCCCTGCCCACAGTCTCATCAATTTATGTTCTGTTTTGTGCATTTGCTTTATTATTAAGATATTTTTGTCCTACTCTATATCGTGAAATTTCATAGTGGCATAGAATTAAAACAACATAAATAATTTAAAACAATTCCAGATAAAAGCAATAAAATAATGTTAATAGGATAATGCCAATATGAAGCAGATCATACCATTAAAATGGGGGGGGGGGGGGAGCTAAAACAGTTTAAAACCATGCACATATACATTTCTGAAGAGAGATATTAGGTCCCCAAGGCCAAATATTTATTTATTTGTTACCAAGGTGAGGGCAAGATGGCAATGAGGCCATTATCCTATTGTAGCCCTCTTGGGGTTGTGTTCTATTGGTAGTTAAGAAGGCAGCTGTGTAAGTTTTCACTCCAGGCAGCACTCCAGTGCTAGAATCTTTGCACTCACCTTGCAAATGGATATCACTAATGAAATGCACTTCCATCTCCTCCCTGAATCACCACTACTATTACTAGTATTTAGTATTTAGAGGCTACACTGATTTTTGTTTCTTCTTCTTGAATGTTTGATTTAATATCAAGCTACACATTTTCAGGTTTTTTACCTGTCATTTATATTTCTCTCTTAAATCTCTAGCATTTCAGAGTACAGTGGACCCTTGTTATACGCTGGGGTTTGGTTCCAAGATCCCTCGTGTATAACAAAATCCGTATATGCTCAAGTCCCATTAAATATAATATAATGACATAGCAAAATGGTGTCCCTTCTAAAAAATGTAAAATCAAAGTTTGAAATTTGAAATTTATACTTTTTTGGAACATTTTCAAACCATGTATAAAAAAAATCTGTATAAAAAAAATCCGTGTATAAGAAGGGCTGACTGTACAGTCGACCCTCCGCATTTGTGGGTTTAATACTCACCAATTTATTTATTTGTCTGTGTCTGAAGGATAACTGTGCTTCCCACACACAAACACACACACACAGAGAGAGAATGTGCCAGGAAAGGTGCATGTGTTCATCCTCCTCCTATAAAGGGGCAAAAAAGCCCAGGATGGGGCAGCCAGGAAGGGCGAATGCATGCTCCTTTTCCTCCTCCCTTCCATTGCCTCACTTGCCCAGCCACCATCTGGAAGCCCTAGATAGGCAGCCAGCTGAGTGAGCGGGTGAATGGGAAAGGCAAGAAGAGGCTCCTTCCATCATCCCCCCAACTGGGTAACACTAGGCCTGGGGTGCCACAGGCCATGCATAATCACTTTATTCCACTTTTGCAGGGATCTTGTGCCCATTACTCCATGAATGTGGATGGCAGACTGTATTCTCTCCTTCCCAGTAATCTATCTAACTATCTATCTCTCTTTATAAAGGATGTGTGTTTGCTTCCATGTAACACTCCACTAGATGATCATTCTTTTCTTATTAGTTTTCTGTATTTAAAGGGAAAGCAAGATTCTTTAGTACTAGTGCTCTCTGTAAACAAGTCAGACAGTTGTGAATAGCCAAAGCAAGGCAGGAAATCAGATGTTGAGAAGTCAACATATCTTTTTAAATACACATTATGGCATGATGATTTTTTTTACAAAAATTTGTTCTGTTTTAAATCTTCTATAATACTATTTTGGATTGCTGAAAAGAAGTGAGTGTTCCCATCAGCTTTCCTCAGTGATGAGAAATTGTAGTAAATCTACTTCTGTTTTTTGTTTTGTTTTCTGTTTTTCTGCTTTTAAGATGGTTATTTATGGGAATACATTTGTGGGAATAGGAGTTGGAGGGATTAGACTGAAATTCCTATTCCACAAAATGTTTGGTGGCAAAAAGGTGTTGGGGCTACATGTGCTGTGAACTTGACTTTCCCCATCCTGAAGTACATAGAACACTATCAGCTTTGAAAGCTTGTGACATGTATTTTATGCATTTTCGTTGGCAAAATTTGAGGGTGCTATTGTGTTTTGCTATATGGCCACACACTACCCCTGGTTACCATCAGAACATGTTAGGGTTCCCAGGGCAGGGTTTTCAGTAATCCTGTTACCATAATGGCAAAGCTGAAATTGCAAGTTAGAAGCTATTGCCTAAGGCCATTTTATTCAATGGAGTATCTATGTGGTGTCTAGCTCTTATGGGATGTACTGGAGTCAACAAAAGTCACATTAGAACTCAATGATAAAGCTGATGCTGCTCAATTTCATCTTCACAAACTGTACTTTTGTCTTGGAAACCTGTTACTATTTGTCTGTTAGGGCCAATCTCACAGATCTTTTTAGATATCCTGCTGACTAATTTCTACTGGGTAAGTAGATCCTCATCTCTTGTCCCTGTCTCTCTGTATTTCACATGCTTGCACACCAACATTAAAGAAAGATGAATCAGACAGAGCTATTTAGTCCTTCAATATTATAGCATTTAAAGAAAAAGAGTGCACAAAAGAAGTACATGGTATTATCTAGTCATAACATAGTACTACTAATGAAAAAAGCAATAGCAGCACTGTTATAGATAACAGTTTAGTAAAATCACTGCTGTACTTTGCAAAATTAGATCTAAAAATATTGTGATCTAGGTAATTATAATATTTCATCTTTCCATGCATCTTGAACATAACAGCTCTTCAGAACAGCCTGGAAGGAAGGTATGCAAAGGGACTTTGTAGCACCTTTGAGGCAAACTGAAAGAAAGAAGCTGGAAGCATTAGCTTTCATAGACTTGAATCTACAAAATCTCATGCTGCCATCTTCTTTCTTTCAGTTAGTCTCAAAGGTACTACAAGATCACTTTACATACTGATTTTCCAGATTAACACAACTGTCTTTGAATTCTACCAGCCTGGAAGGAAGACATATGTCAGTTACAGAAACTTCCCTTTAGCATATTGAAATAATTTGCAACAGATAACATATGTGGTCAGTATTCAGACATCCCCAGACCAACGGGTCAGAGTCTTAAGGCAATGGAAATTCTTCTGTACTGTTCTTACAGCCTTGAACACTGCACCCTATTAAACCTTACTAGTGCAAAAGCTATGGCCCAAAGGCACCACATCCTGTCTGATCTTGGAAGCTAAGTAGGGTCAGCCCTGGTTATAACTTGGATGGAAGGCTGCCAAGGAATACCAGGTACTGTGAGCAATATTTTAGAGGATAGAACTGGCAAAACCACCTCTGAGTAGTCCTTGCCTAAGAAAACCTGTAAAATTCATGGGACTGTCATAAGTTGACAGATGACTTGAAGGCAAATAAACACATGCAGTGTAAAAGCTGCACAGTATTTGAGGCTAGTAAAGATAACTATCACTTTACATGATGTTAGGAAGTGTTAACTAGTGAATTAAAGGTGAGCAGATGCACTTTACTTGGACCAGCTGGTTCTGTCGTTCTGTGTCCCAGATTCTTTGAGAAAGACAGGGGCTCAGAGGACAGATGGCAAGGCCTTCTCTCCCTCAATCCCATTCCATGCACAATTAAACACTGTCTCCCAAGGTTCTTGCCAATTTACTGTGCACAGTTAAGAACACAGTTTCCTCTCTCCACCCCAAAGTAAATAAGGAGGTACTCATCAAGGCAGATTATTTTTTGTTGCCTGTACCCCTGAACTGCTCAGTAAAAATTAAAGAAAACATTTCTATCTTCTATCCTGAAAAACTCCTGAGTGAAGCTGCAAAAGAAGTTTTCTTTCAACTATCAATTACATGTGAAAGAAAAGCAGCATCACTTAGGAACTTAGGTTAACTAACCATTCTTCCTTCCAGGCTGGTAGATAACTGTTCTTATCTATCCACCCAGCTCTGGCACCAGCACACTAGCTTACTGAGCTGGGACGGAGGTTATTGATGCCCTTGGGAGTTCTTGAAATTCTGTAGAGACCACTGACCATACAGACCTGCACATTTTTTAATGCGCTGTCCTCCCTCTCTCACTGATTCATTATGGTCAGAGAGAGACTCACACACAGTCCTTTAAGGGGACAAATGTTTTGTGCCTTGGAATCTTTGTCAGGAGGACTTGGCCTCTCAGTTTACTAAAGACAAAACTGAGAGAATGTAAGCCACTCAACAGCTCGCTGTGAAGAATTAGTCCTCTATTTTGCTTATAAATCGCTCTGACTTAGACACCAGAGTTGATACAGTGGCTCTGTTTTTTCTTAGAGGGGCGTTGACAGAAGGTGGTGCTGGGGGATTCCTGTTCGACTCCTTGGCCACTGGCCTGTGGGGTCCCTCAGGGCTCAGTCCTGTCCTCTATGCTTTTTAACATCCACATGAAACCTCTGGGAGAAGTTGTCCAGAGTTTGGAGTAAGGTGTCAACTGTATGCGGATGATACTCAGCTCTATCACTTCTTTCCTCCTAATTCCAAGGTGGCCCTTTCTTTTCTAAACTGGTGTATGGCTGCTGTAATGGACTGGATGAGGGCAAATAAATTGAGCTTAATTCATACAAGACAGAGGTATTACTGGTCAGTCAAAAGATAGCTCCGGAAACAAGGATTCAGCCTATATTAGATGGGGTTACACTCCCGCTGAAAACTCAGGTTCATTGTTTGGGGTTACTTCTGGATTCAGTGGTGACCAGGAATGCTTTGGCACAGTTAAAACTTGAGTGTCAACTGCACCCATTACCAGAGAAGTCAGATCTGGCTTCGGTGGTATATGCCTTGGTAACATCCCATCTGGATTACTGTAATGTGCTCTACGTGGGGCTGCCTTTCAAAAGTGCTCAGAAACTTCAGCTGATCCAAAGAGCTGCAGCCAGGTTGTTAACTGGAGCTGGTTAAAGGGAGCATACAACTCGCTTGATGCAACAGCTCCACTGGCTGCTAGCACATTTCCGTGCACAATTCAAAGTGCTGTTTTTGACCTATAAAGCCCTTGACGGCTTGGGTCCAAGCTATTTGAAGGACCGTATCCCCTTGTACAACCCTGCCAGAGTATTGAAAACATCAAGAGAGGCCCTTCTCTCTGTCCCACCACCCTCTCAGGTGCATTTGGTGGGAACAAGAGAGAGGGCCTTCTCAGTGGCTGCTCCCAAGCTTTGGAGAAGTTAGGATCACGCTATTCCTACTATCCCTCCAATGCCATTTAAAAATATTTTTGTGCAGTAAGACCTTTTAAACTGATAAGGACTGGGTTTTTAATGCTGTGCTATATAACTTTTAATATTTTGTATTTTTAACATGTTATATTTTAATTTGTAACTGTTTAATTTTTATAATTGTTTGCTTTTTAAATTTTATATTTATATATTTTAATACTGTTGTTCTGTTTTTAAAATGTACTGTTTTACACTTGTTGTTCACCACCTTGAGTCTCTATATTGGGAGAAAGGGTGGGATATAAGAAAATACTACTACTACTACTACTGGGAGTAGATCATCCAGAGATATGGGGCGAGGTGTTATCAGTACGCTGATGACACACAAATATGGTTCTCTATGTCTCCAACTGACGCAGTGTCTAAGGACGGCATCTCTCCTCTAAATGCCTGCTTCAAGGCAGTAATGGGCTGGATGAGGGAAAACAAACTCAGACTGAATCCAGAGAAAACGGAAGTACTGGTGATAGGCCCCCAAGGTCCAAAGAAGGAAATTTGTCAACCCGTCCTTGATGGGGTCACACTTCCCTTGAAGGATGAAGTTCACAGCCTAGGAGTACTTCTGGATTCATCCCTGCAGTTGACATCTCAAGTAGATGCGACAGCCAGAAGTGCTTGCTATCAGCTTCAGTTGATACACCGACTGCGACCCTACCTGGACCAAAGGGACCTTGAAACAGTGGTACACACACTGGTAACCTCTTGTCTAGACTTCTGTAATGCGCTCTACATGGGGCTACCCTTGTACCAAGTTCAGAAGCTCCAATTAGTACAAAATATGGCAGCCAGGCTGGTCACCGGCTCTTCAAGGTTTGATCATATAACACCAATATTGAAAGATCTTCACTGGCTCCCTATTAGCTTCCGGGCAGAATACAAGGTGGTTATGACCTTTAAAGCTCTATATGGCTTGGGTCCGAGTTACCTACGGGACCGCCTCTCCCCATACAATCCGCCCCACACCCTTAGAACATCGAGTAAGAATTTATTGGAAACTAAGAACCCCAAATATGCTTCCACTTCACAAAGAGCCTTTTCAATAAGGGCTCTGAGATTGTGGAATAGCCTTCCTGATGACATCCGTTCGGCATCCTCATTGGAGATATTCGGAAAAGCAGTTAAAACTGAACTATTTTGCCAAGCATACCCAGATACGATGTAAGATAATGACTGACATGCCGCTTGAATGAGATGCTGCTTATTTCCCCATTATATTGTATTGTGTATTGTATTGATGTTTGTAATTAGTAGTTCACATGCTGGATTTTAATGTTAATAATTGAGTCAGAGAATTTTAATGTATACATTGTGATTTTATTTAGTCTGTAACCCCACTTCAATCCAACCGGGAGAGGCGGGGAAACATAAATAAAAATTTTATTATTTATTTATTTATTTATTTACTACTAATAATAATAATAATAATAATAGAGCAGACAGGGAGAAGGTGAGGCAGCAATTGTAGGCAATGGAAGAGAAGGACAGGTGATTTGATAAGAAAAGGAGAAACTTTGTACAAAGGCATCTGGAGAGGAAAAAAAGTTTTGGGGTTGTCCTTATCTGCCATCTGTTTGTTTTTTAACTGGCACATTTTCATATACTTTCAAAGATTCATACACATTCATACACATTCCTCATCATTTGCCTGTAGCCCACAGAGTTGTAATTTATACTTCTACACATGTACAAAGCTTCATTAACAATGTTCTTCAAAACACTGAGTCATTTCCTTTCGCAACACTTTTTAGCAATGGGAAGTATTTGAAGGTAGCATTGCACTGAGACTGAGCTAAGATTTCAAACTAATAGAAACATCAAAGGCATATCATCTGGGTCAGAGAAAGACCTTAGCAGAACTGCTGATTGAACTCTTTCATTGTTGACCTACATGACTGTAATAAACTTTTAAATCAGTTTCAAGGGCAGTTCTGATGTCCTGTCAATTAAACTGCTGTGCAAGCCCTTTTTTGCTGGCCTATAGTGATTATCTACCACCATTATTAAACTTTAGTTTTAGGGCAAGCTGGCTTGTGCACTTTTAACTGTGTACAGATTTCTGAAATGGTGCTCCCTTTTCCTCGATGAAGAAATCAGGATGCAGTGACAGATAGTGCTACTGCAAAGCTATAGTAATGGACCTAATGGGCATATTACATCACTATTTCTGTACTCTCCCCTCCACACACTCACACCATGCATTTTGTTCATACACATCAGATCCAGGATTTGATTTGATTTGTTGTTCCAAGTATCATCATCAGAGATTATAGTGAATCACTTGCTACTGCCACTGAATTGTTTACTTCCATTAATCTCCTTGTCTGCAGTTTTCCATCATTTTTCAGTGGTTGTATGGCATGATCCAGTAATGCCACTTTGAATCAATATTGGAACAACCAATATGTGTGGTTTAGCATACTTGTTTCAATAGAATACTATATTATTATGTTATATAGTGTTGTGAAAAGCAGGTTGTTCTGTTGTTGCTTCTTCTCCTACTGCACAGATACCAGTGTGGTGTTGAGCTTAGAATGTTGGATTAGGACCCTGGAAGCCCAGGGTTTGAATCCCCACTTGGCCATGAACACCAATGGGATGATCTTGGACAAGTCACCCTCTCTGCACAATTGTGATCCAGATAGGTCCAATGCATGCAGCTGGGAAACATCAGAATTTTTCCCACATCTGATTATTATTTTTAATTAAATACATATATTAAACAGAGAAAGAAATAATAGTTTTTACTGATGCAGGGTTATCTGAGCACCTAGGTTTTCAGAAATAAAATAATATGGGGGTGGAGAAAACCAAAGGGGATGGCAAAACACACCACTCGCAGCTCATCATGGAAGATGAGCATTCTCTACTGGAACATTGTCTTGTAGGTCCACTTTATGTATATTTCTTTTAAAATGATTGTGATTGATAAATACATACATACATACATACATACACTTCACACACAAAAATGTATAAACATATTCTAAGGCTTCAGCTTTCACTGGAAATCATATTCAAATATGTGTGTCAATACAAAATTTAAGAGCTTGTTAATGTAATTGTAGGATTTTTGTTGGCACAGAAGCAGAATAAGGGTTATGAAAACCTTGTCAGATTCAGTGTTCAATACTTATATATTCTCTCAGTAAGACTTGATATGCCCAGTATTTCCATTTGGGTCATGTACATGCCAGAGATAGGGGGAGGGCAAATTGTTTTCAAAATAGCTGAATGTTTCTAAAATTTCTAACTATTCATTAACTTGGCATTTATTTAACAAAGATCAGGCATAACATCTGTGAACAAATCCAAAGTTTTCTTCTCAGCATCTGCTGTAATAGAATGCATATTAATTTGATTACTTTAAAACAGGTGAAAATGTCTCTTTTATGTTAAGAAGCAGATACATGGACAATTTGGGCTGCTACTTAGGTGATTTCTTGTATCCAGCTTGCCTCAAATGTAGGTCTTTGCTCTCCTTGCTAAGTATTCATTTTATGTAGTTTTGTGGCTGATTCTTTTTTTTTTAACTTCAGATGCCTGACTTGCTGTGAGTGGAGTTTGAAAACTATTTCACAGCCATAACTTTTAGAAGTCTTGAGGCATCAGGTTTTATTTATGACTTTTATCTCACCTTTATAAACACTTATTTTCTTTCACTATGTACAGCAGTTATTATCTGTGCATCAGATTCATCTTTAGTGAAAACTATTTTGCAAGTCTTTCTGAAGGTAGCACCTGGATAGATTAGACAGTCTTAGAAAGTCAGAGAGGCCTAGCCCATTATCCTATATGTCGTTTGCTGGTGCACATGAGTGTGTTCCACGGGACTTCTCTTTCACCTCCTGCCACAAGGTACCTTCTCAGTGCTGCTAAAAACCTCCTCAGCCATTTGGTGGCTACAGAAAAGTTGGGGATGGCAGGGACGTAGCCGGGGGGGGTGTTCTTGGGGTCCGGACCCCCCTTCTGTTAGAAAAATGAATGGTGCGTGCTGCTGCGCCGCCACACCCAAGCCCCGTTATAATGGTGGCACTTAGTCTGAACCCCCCCCCCTTCCTAAAACCTTGGCTACGTCCCTGGGGATGGCATGTGTGAGCATTATCCAGCTGCCATTCTGTTGCTAAGAGAAGAGAAGACATAGCAAAGAAAAAAGAGCAACTATTACCTAGAGTACTTCATCTGACTATAGTCTGTAACCATGAGAGGAGAGCAGACATTGCCCTCTGGGTACCATCTGCTCTCTCAGCAATGTCCTCTCATTTCTTGTAGTCTGTTCATACTGCCAGGCACCCTTCCCTTCCCCAGCCACATCATCACCAACACTGAAAAACTGCCCTGTGTGGGAGACAGGCATTGTGGAAGGAGGTACTGAATATCCCCTTCTGCAACATCCTAAAAGCTGTATGAGTGTGTACTGGGGAGGTAACTTCCAGTTGCTTCATATATGTCACAGCAGGATTCTGGTCTTCATGTGCTGACTGCCAGACCTACTGGTGGTATTGAAACCCCCCACACACTAATTTTGTTCAGTATTTCAGCAGTCAGAGCTGAGGTATACTAACATTTTCTTCACCTGATAAGGTAGGGAGTAACTGTGTAGCTAACTAGTATGACAAGGAAAACACTACCGTATTTTCCTGCGTACAAGACGACTTTTTAGCCCAGGAAAATCTTCCCCAAAGTGGGGGGTCGTCTTGTGCGCAGGAAAAAAAAAGCCAAGCCTGCTGGTGGGTCCTAAAGATAGCCTGCAGCGGCAAGCCTTCTCCTGAAGGCAAAGGAGCCCCACGGTGCGTCCCTTCCCTTCCCTTCCTCCCCTTTCTTCTTTCATCTCCTTCTTTCCTTCCTTCACCCTTTCCTTTCCTCCCTTCTTCCTTCCCTTCCCAGGTTTCTCTCTCTTTCTCCACCACTTCCTTCCTTCCCTCCCTTTCTTTTCCCCTCCTTCCTTCTCTCCCTCCCTCCTTCCCTTTTTCTTCCTTTTCTTCTCTTCCTTCCTTCCTTGCTCCCTCCCCTCCCTTCCCCTCCTGTCCTCCTTTTCCCGGGTGGTGGCATTCCTCTCTGGGGAGGGGTGGCAGGAGGTCTTTCTACCTTTCCTCCTGAGGCTCAGTCCTCCCCAAGAGAAAGAGCAGAGGGTTTCCCACGCTCTGCCTCTGCCTCTCCTTCTCCTCTTCCCTTCCTTTGCGTAGGATGGAGCCTTGTTGGGGGAAAGAAAGAGCTCCAGAGTCAGTTGGGAAGCAAGGACCCACTTTTTGTTGCCAGGCAAAAACACACTGCAGCAATAATCCAATCTGAGACTGCTTTAACTGCTCTGGCTCATTGCTAGGGAATTCTGGGAAATGTAGTTTTGTGAGAGATTGAGCCTTCTCTGTCAGAGAGCTCTGTTGCCACAGTAAACTCCAGTTCCCAGGATTCCCTAGCACTGGACTATTGCTGCCCTGTGTTTTGGACCTTTGTTTCTTTTCTTTGGCTAACTGGAGAGAAAAAGAAAAACAACAACTCTTGGCACACAGAGAAACCAGCCAGGCTGCTCCTTAGGAGTCTGGCTGGAGGCTTTCTTTCTTTCTTTCTTTCTTTCTTTCTTTCTTTCTTTTCTTTCTTTCTCAGATGCCTCTCATGCTGTATCTACACCGTAGAAGTAGAATGTTCCATCCACACAGAAGCATAGGATTTGTAGTTTTTATAATGCCTATATAATTTATAAAACTACAAATCCTAGGATTCCAATAGGAGCCACTTGAACTGCCACAGCTCCATCCATACAGAATCCCTGGGATTTGTAGTTTGGAGCAGCAACGCCCCCCCATTCTTTGGGCAGAGAAGGCAAAAGACCTTATAAAACTACAAATCCTAGGGTTCCAATAGGATGGAGCAGCGGCTCTTAAAGTGGCGTCAAACTGCATTAATTCTACATTGCAGATGCACCAAGAGGAAGGGCGGGAGGAATTGTCGAGGCGGGTGAAATAATGTTGTGTATGCTGTTATTTCAAAAGTGGAACACATTCCTTCCTCGGAGTGTACTGGAGTCTCCTTCTTTGGAGGTCTTTAAG